>NC_053489.1:496889526-497049526 GCF_905171775.1 Rana temporaria
TCTTATTCTCTACATTGTGACATAAAAAAAAAAATTTTTTTGGGTTTACATCCACTTTAAGTATGGGTGGAAGGATGAATGAGTGAATGGGATGCTGTATGTTTTAATATTTTAGGACTATGAAGCTTATAAAGGGTAAACAAGGTTTTATAATTGTGTTTGTTATGATGAAATAATTGCATTATGAACTGAATTTTGTATAAATGAAAAATGTTGTATACAGAAAAAAGAACAATAAAGAGAAATTTAAAACAACGTGCAGTTGCACTCTGCAAGAGCAGTTGTTTCAGAGCTTAGCAAATGAGCAGGAATTCCATCATCCAATCACGTGCAAGCAAAAATTATGTTTTTTTATCTTCCTTGCACGTGATTGGGTATTCATTGCAAAGTTTCACCTCATTTACTAAGCTCTGGAGCAACTGCACTTGCAGAGTTCACTGTCTGTTTGCCTTTAGTAAATCATCCCCTGTGTGTTCTTGTAGCTGTCGCACATACAGGGATTGTTCAAACTCCCCTTACCCTGTTTGTTATCCCATTAAATATTGCTGGAGACATAGAAAATCCAAACACTTATTGACCCATTCTGTCCCTGTATGCTGTCATTATGGGTCTCATTTTTAAAAAATGAAAAAGAAAAAAGAAGAAAACCATATTTACATTAGAGAAAAAGCATTTTTTAAGAAGAAAGTAATCCGACTAGCTACATTTATATGCTTAAATTAATATCTCAATATTGAGTAATGTTTCTGCAGACAATTCTATGTTGTAAATCATAATAAATTTATTTTATTCCTTCTTAACAAGATAATAGAAGGACCTAATATGAATGGAGGACCTAAAAGCAGTATTAACCCCCCTGGCGGTATTCCCGAGTCTTCCCTCGGGGTAAGATTTCTGTACCAAAAGCAGTATCCCCGAGCCAGACTCGGGGCCGCCTTGCAGCAGCCACAGACAAAGTTACTTACCTTGTCCCTGCATCCTGCGATGCATCCCCGCTGTGTGAGCGAGCGGCGTCCTCGCTCAATTCACACAGTATACTTGTGTGCCGCCGATCTCCGTTCCCTGCGATGTTACGACACACGGGGCGGAGATCGGCGCCAAATTCAAAAAAGTAAATAAACACATTACATACAGTATACTGTAATCTTATAGATTACAGTACTGTATGTAAAAAAATACACACGCCCTTTGTCCCTAGTGGTCTGCCCAGTGTCCTACATGTACTTTTATATAATAAAAACTATTCTTTCTGACTGCAAACTGTAGATTGTCCATAGCAACCAAAAGTGTCCCTTTATGTCAAAAATGGTTTTAGAGCAGCTAGAAAACAGCGATAATAAATTATAATCACTTGCAGAATTGAGCGATAGCGATTTGTCATAAAAAAATAAAAGTAATGACAGCGACAATTCTGCAACTGAGCACATTTCAGTGATTTTGAGTTGATTACATTATTGAATAATTTTTATTATAATTACATTATTATTTGTTATAATTATTTATAGTTATTTATTATAATTTATGATTTTGTTTTTCAAACTTTTTCATAACCGGAATGTCTACTAGACTCTTGTTTGGACAGATTTAAGTGAGTTATTCCTAAGGATTACAGGCCTACAATGTAAAACACCAAATTTCCTTGCAAAATAATGGTACCGCTTTCAGCACCTAAAATCTGAAATAATCATACCGCCAGGGAGGTTAAGCACAAAAACAAGCATTTATTATTTGGCAGCTTACCAATTCTTAGATGTGGCAGCTTCATTTGTTTTCTTTTTTTAGGCATACTTTCTTTTATTTTCACCATGAAGATCCGGCCAGCGCATCTGTTATTTTTCAACATAACAAGCTGTCCAGCAAATGTAGAAGTGAGAGCATTGAGGAAAACCATTTACCACTGACAGGGGGGCTTACAATGATCAGCTTTTATCTATCTATGTAAACATCTATGCAAAAGGAAAAAAAAAAGAAAATATTACTAGCCTCCCATCCACTGTTTATGGCCCATTGAGGAAACTGGGGATTTTGTCTGCTTCGCCTGGTCAGAGAATGGAAAAGAGCCCAGTTTAGCCTTTGATCCCATGGAGAGAGCAGATCATTCTCTAACGATGGACAATAATGTGATGATTGCTGAGAGCGAGGTTTGGATTAATCCTCTGAATAAAGACAATAAAGCTTCCTTAGTGGAGTGGATGGAAAGGTGTAATATTAATCTTGTACAGGTAATGGTCAAAGGGAATATGGTGGCCCTCTTGCAGACTGGGTTGGAGAACCTCCTCCACTTGGGACAGAAATATTTATCAACAATCTCCCTCAATCTATGAGGATAAAATTATTCCACTTTTTCAGACTGCTGGAACATTGTATGAGTTTTGTCTCATAGCCTGTTGTAGGAGATGAGAGGAGCCGAGAGAAGCCAAGAGAAGACGAGTGAAGCCAAGTGCACAGGAAATCCGGCTCTGCACAGTGCGCCAAATTCGAACACACGACGCTGCAACCCCTCGACGGACACCCACAAGGCTTGACGGACCCCGCCGCAGACGGACGCCGGACAAGGCCGCCGATGGACGCCAGGCAAGACAGCAGACGGACCCCGCGCAAGGCTGGACGGACCCGCGCAAGGCCGCAGATGGACACCGGACAAAGCCGCCGATGGACGCCGGGCAAGACATCCAAAATGTAAGTTTTTCCCTAAACTTCCCTCCTCAGCTTGGGGTGCGCGCTATACGCCGGCGCACGGTATATGCTGATAAATACCCCTGTTGAAGTCTCCTAAGACGAAACCGGTCGGGTATGCTGGTCCTACCATTCTCTACTGCACACTATTGGAATATACTTGTCCATCTACCAAGGTGACAAGACTGCTGTGTGTTTTTTTTTACTTTGCAGTGTTTTTTAAGATTTTTGGACATTTATTTACATTTTTTCTGTCATTGATGTGTCATCAGTATGATTTTGGAAGAATATTTTATTAAATTTTTTATCAAATCTACACTATGAGGAGCATTTTTTCCTTCTCTCTCCCCCCCTTGAATTTGGTTTTGATTGATTGAGTACCACGGAAGTGCCAAAGTGCTTGCCTATATACCGGATCGGAAGTTCTGACCACAGATGTACCCTGAACACCAGTGACATCTACTGTGCCCAGGATAATTACCCGGACGGACGGTGATCAGAAAGGGCAATCGGCCCATATAAGCCTGTGCGACCCTCCCATCGTATGGTGAGTAGAGGGTCAACGGAATCCGGTAAGAGTACCCATCTTATTTCTAAATATCTGGGGATTGCATCTTGAAATACACATCTGATTCAAGTATTGGAGAAGGAGATCATATTTACAACAATTGTACGGTGTATGGACTAAAACCATTGAATATGATTGGGACTTTTTTGCCCATAGTGATTCTCAGTCACTATTTGATTTTTACTATAGTTCCCATGTGTATGTTTACATTTCAGGGTTCACTTTTTTGTCACATAAATTACTCTTTTAAGAACATATTATTGATTTTTAGGGGTCACCGATACCCCCATATATGTGGTTTATATTCAGTAATATTTGCACACACTTATTTTGGTATCCTATGTCAATGTAGGACCTTTTTCATTTTTGACATCATTTTATACACCTATGTACGTTTGTGTATTTGTATACTCACGGTATCACTTATGATGGTCATTTTTTGATATAATATCTTGTGCCAATTGATTACGGTTAACACACTTAGTCCCCATTCACACCTAGGCGTTTTGTGGCCAGAGGGCTGGAAACACATTGCCCTCTATGGCGATGGTTCACATCTCCACGCCGGACGCCTGTCGCCTGCCGCCTGAAAAAAGGTCCCGGAACCTTTTTTCAGGCGGATTTCGGGACCATCTCCATAGAGGGGCACATCCTAGGGGCACATCTAGGGGCACAAATCGCGGTACAAAACGCCGCTATTTGCCGCCGCAAATCGCGGTACAAAACGCCGCTATTTGCCGCCGCAATTCGCGGGACAAAACGCCGCGATTTCGTCCGCCTAGATGTGAATGGAGCCTAACTCACAGTGTGTGTGTTTCCATATAGCACACATATTGTTGCCTATGGTCTGTGATCACGGTGTCACTTGTTTCACTGTATCACCTGAGGTGATTATTTAACTTTTGTCATCACAGTTTAAAAACCTGGTGCCAATAGATTCCAGCTAACACACTCACCTAGAGTGTGGGTGCTCGTATACAGAGAGCACCTTGCTGTCTATGGTCTGTGATCATTGTGTCACTTGATCCATAATAGATCTGCTACACAGATGGCTCTCTTTCGTTTGGCGCTACATTTATTTTATTTATAAATACGGTACATCACTGTTTAATTAAGATCACTGTTAGTTGTTTATTCGGATTGTTGTTTGAACTTTGCATTGTCATGATAATATCCCCAAGAGGGGGAATGCCCTCATGTGGTGTATAAAGTATGTGTCTGAGTTATAATAAAGAATCATTCCCTTGGTTTTTACCTCAAGATATTGTCTGTGTATGATGCTTGCGTTAAAGGCCTGGTATTAGCTCTTGGTCTGCTGGATGGGTTTGGAGGGCAGTTGGCCCTGTTTGGTGAAGGGCACCCAGGCAGGTGCCAGGCAGGTCGTCAAAATTGCTGATAACAGAAAACAAAACTCCTGCGCACAAGTGGATTACCAGACAGACTGAATTTTGTGATGGTGCATGTCACTTGGCTTTACTGGCCTCAAAGATAGGGGATATCCAAACAGTGAATGAGAAAAAGAAAGAGAGGGCGCACCAGCCTAGTGCATTATCCTTAAAACAGATTTTTTTTAAAAAAGATAAAATGAAACTACTCAAAAACAAAGGTGTACACAGTTTCCACAGGTAGCAGCAGTAAGTAGGAACCAAAACACTCCAGATGGTCATAGAGGGGATGATGAGGGCCACTGCCGGCTGACGCGTTTTGAAGGACAACCTTCTTCCTCAGAGCCCAGCAGTGCAACCTCCCTCAGCTGTCCATGTACAAGAAGAGAGTCACATATATACATCACCAATCAAGCAAATAGGGACCTCCCAGAGGGGCTGGGGAGGACCTCCCACCATTGTGGGAGGTCGAATAACCAATGGTGCCGCCTAAGGGAGGGTACACAATGGCTCTATCCAAAAAAAAAAAAAAAAAAAGCTAAAAACCAAAACAGAAACAAAAGCAAAAACAAAAACAAAAACACATCCGGCACAAGCGTTAAATATTCTGTCTCTATATACTGGCACTTGACCTCCGGGAGCTTTTACCCCTTTCATGACCAGGGCATTTTTTGCTATTCAGCTCTGTGCTAATTTAACTGGAAATTGCATGGTCATGCAACACTGTGCCCAAATTAATTGTATATCTTTTTTTCACACAAATAGAGCTTTCTTTTGGTGGTATTTAATCACCACTGCGTTTTTTTATTTTTTGATATATAAACAAAAAAAAAATGAAAATTTTAAAAGAAAAAAACATGTTTTCCTAGTTTCTGTTATAACATTTTGTAATCCTGGACTTTGAGTGGGGATATCTGCAGGCTGCAGGCATCAGTCAGATAACATCTTTGTCAGCAATCTACTGCAACAGAGCAGGTAAGTATAACATGTTTGTTATTTTTATAGGAAAAAAAATTGACTTTACAATCACTGTAAGGGGTTAAATAGATGTCACTGCAGATTCCACTCCAGCCTGAAGGTGGCCTTATTCATCAACAGACTAAAGGCTTATTTTGCTTACATGGTCAGGAATTTCCAACCATGAAGGTAAATGGGGCCAGTGGCGTCACTGGTTGCTAAGGACTCTGTGATGCCAGCACCTGCTGATGTCCTTAACAACCACGGCAGCAGAAAGCTGCCATGTATAATATTGGGATTAATACCGCTATTATACTTGATATTCAGTTTCCATGAACAGAAAAAGTTCAGTCCCAGACCGTAAGCTCACCCCAACTTCAGTCCTGCTGTACTGTTGTTGATTTTCTATGCCACCCGCCATTTCCAACCCACTTCAGTTTCACCAATATTTTTTACTACTGATTAAAGATGCGGTGAGCTACACGGGCACTAAAGTTGAGGTCAGCCAAAAATCTAGTCAGAAGGATCTTTGGTATTGGCCAGAAAGTTACTTTAGACTACCATTTGTGCTTGAAACACGACATTTCTACCATTTTAACTCTAAAGGAAGATGTGGTAAAAGGTTTTCTGCTATCCCAATGTAATATTTATACCGTTTAAAAGAGAAGTATGGGTTTTCATATTTTTTTAGATTCATGCTTACCTCGGTGGATGGAGCATCAGACCAATGCTCCATCTGTCCCCCGACGTCTCTGCATTGAGAATCGAGCCACCGAACACCGCCGATGGCTCGGTTCTCACAGATCCCCTAAAGGAAAGCTGCTGACTGTCAGTCAGCAGCTTTCCTCTCTGCTTCTCCACGCTCATTGAAGTGATGAGCCTTGGAGGGGCGGAGAAAGGCTGTGCCAGCGTCTCAGCGGCTCGCTGAGACTGCCATCAATCAGGGCAGCTGGAAGTCGTGATGACTCGCTGCCCCAACTGATGGCAGTGACATCAGCGGAGAGCGTACTTCAGACCGCTCTCCGCTGAAAACGGGTCACAGGAGTGCAAAACGAAATGCACTCCTGTGGCCCAGAGGAGAAGCCCAGCCTAAAAATCAGGGGTGGGACTCCTCCTTTAATGAAGTAAATATACATTTGTGGAGAATGCTCCAGATTATTACTGATTGATGTACGTTTTGTCAAAAGGTGGTTAATGTGCCATGTTGCTACGATCAGGAAGAAGCCTTGACTACAATGGTACTCAAGTGGTGATAGTATAACAGATGGGTTTGTTTCATATCCATTCTCCCGCATATATTGTATCATAAATATAATAATGCTGAGAACATAATTCCAAACATGATGACAGAGAGGTTATAAATGTTGTATTTCCAGTGGAATCTAAACTGAATTGCTGTTTAAATAATGTATCTATTAATCTGTACATCTATTTATTTTCTTGTAGTCTATGTCATATTTTATTCTTAAATGTGATATTTATATTTTGGAATGACATCAGGAAAATGTAATGGGCTACTCCTCTGCAAAGGGAAAATATGCATTCAAGTATATTCCTATCGGAAAATGTGTAGATAGCAAAATAAAGAAAATTGACACACGGAAGCATTTTATGTTCCATACATCTGGGAATATGTTTTTTAAATGTTTTTAAAAGTTTATCTAAAACCTGACAGAGATTTCAACACTTCCCCACTCTATCCAAAATAGTCATGCTTTAAATCCATGCTATAGCCATGTTAAAGTAACTCTTTCATTATTTTTAGAAGCTGTCCTCTTCTGCCGGATCGGCTTTGGGGCACCGATTCTCAGTGGCCTGGCCATGATTATGTTACTCCCTTGCATGTGCAAATTCATTTATCCCGACATTGCTGAAATTTCTACACTGAGCTACGCATGCATAGGTAAGTGTATAGGGCATGCAGGCAGATAATGCAACTTTAGTGCACGGGAGACATGGGGGTTGATTTACTAAAACCGGAGAGTGCAAAATCTGGTGCAGCTCTGCTTGGTGGCCAACCAGCTTCTAACTACAACTTGTTCAATTAAGCTTTGACAAAAAAAAAAAATGGAAGCTGATTGGTTTCTACGGAGAGCTGCACCAGATTTTTTACTTTCCAGTGTTAGTAAATCAACAAAAATGTTGGCTTTTTACTTAGCTTTTTCAAGCTGTATCTATAAGTATGCCTAATATAAGGCTTACCTATAGGTACAGTAAATAACTCATTATGTAGCCTGCTCGGATTGGCAGAGGTTGTTACTCCAATCCGAATAGGCTTATCAGGCTCTGTAGTCATCATCAGTGCATCGCCTGCCGGGATTCGCTGAGCGGCGCATATGCTAAATACAGTACATACAGCTTTACAGAGCACCCGGCAGGCTGCGGCCTCTTTGTTTTTGAACATACAATATTACCACACAAGGGGATTGTCTTATATGGTGAGTAGAGCACAAAACCAACGTTTTAAACTGAATGGGGTTTAAAACAGGGGTCGTCTTATATGCCCAGCCGATTTTTACGCCGGCAAATACGGTACTCTACTATAGATCAAATAAACCATTAAATGTTTTCCCATTTTAGAAAGTAGATACCAAGATCAGACATAAATAAATAGTCAGTAAATACAGTACATTCATAATAATGGGACAAGCAGTTGATAACATAAACTGAGGAGCCATTGTTAGGAATCACTTTATTTTCCTCTGAGCAACAACAAGGTGACATTGTGGTAAAAACATTATTTAGAAGGACTTGCTCATTTTATGACTTATTGTTGATGGCATAGAATTCATATTTCTTCAGTGTCAGGGCAATCATTACTGCTGTGGCACTGCAATGAATCACAAAGATGGTCTTTATAAAATATAGTGTGACAAAGGAATGTGACTGTACTAAATGATTTCCTTGGTAACATGAATTACAAGAGCAGTTTCTGAAGTCGTTTATAAAAGACATACTAGGCATATCTATATATTTTTTCAGAAATATCTTTTGCTGAGTCTTTATTTTTCTTCACACAGCTGGCAAGCATACATGTATGGTATGGCTCTGTGCCAAGATGATGTGACTTCTGGGCACATGGATGGGGGTGACGTTATCCCAGCCAGGCCAGTCAAACGGCAGAAGGGTCCAAACCTGAAGGAAAGCCTGAAGAAGACGGAAGCACTCATAACGGGTGGGAAGTCTGACACCATATCGCTTCAAAGGCAAGTCTGCCATAATGTGCTAGTTTTCTGTGCATACAATCACATTAAGGCATTTTTTAACTATTTTTTTTTTTTTTTGTAAAGGTTTAATTCCACTTTAAAAACAAAAGACACATTTTTCATTAACAAATGCATTGTTTTTAACGTCTTTTAAATGAATACAAATATATTGTGAACAAGAAGTTTTATTGAGATGTTATTAAAATCTCCAGCATAGCTGACCTTTCATTATATGGCAGAACTGACACACATCACAAAAATGCAAGAACCTTTCTATTTATTTTACTTATGTATGTATTTATTTATTTATTGATTGTAGATCGTTGGCCAATCTATGGACATTAAATTATTTAAATATTCTGAACACACAGTAAATAACATGTTCATTGCCAGAACTGTTTTTGTATTTTAAAATACAACTGTTAAGCCTCGTACACACGACCTAGGAACTCGACAGGCGAAACACATCGTTTTAGTCGTTGAGTTCCTTGTTAGGCTGTCGAGAAACTCGACGAGCCAATTTTCTCCATTCCCGTCAAGGAAATAGAGAACATGTTCTCTTTTTGGCTCGTCGAGTTTCTCGACAGTTTCCTCGACGAAAATGTACACACGACTGGTTTCCTCGGCAAAAAAATATCTCCCAGCAAGTTTCTTGCTGGTTTTTGCAGAGAAACTCGGCCGTGTGTACGAGGCCTTAGGCGTGAAGGTTGGTTAAAATCCCCAATGGTTACATATTTTCCAAAAGCAGACCGCCCTAAAAATAAAATGGTCATAGTTGCAATTTTTTGACATGGTATTAGCAAAACGGTTTATCAAACCCATATTTTTAGTAAAGCATACATTACCATTTTATTGGGGGGGGGGGGGGATATAAATGATGAGAAATACCAAACATTTAAAATCTTAAAATTGTACACGCCTGTGAAATGGTTAAAAAACATTGGTACTCAAAATTGCTCAAGGGCAACGTTTTAAAGCGGAGGTTTACCCAAAATAACATCTATATACAGTAAGAACAAATTCTTTACACTAACATGTACAGTAGCCACTTTATTAAATTTTTTTAGGTTGTACATACCTTATCATCGCTATTTTAAATTCGGCTTCCAGGTACTCACTTCCGCGGGAGTAGGCGTTTCTATCCTGAGGCGCAATGTAATCTGGGAGTTCTCACAGATGTGTGATGTCCTTCCGAAAAAGTTCCCCCCGGCGGATAAGGACCCCCCCCCCCCCCGTATTGCACAGGCACGTCACGAACCTCAACGGAGTTTCCAAAAGTAGCCGAACATGTAGAGCTGCGAGTCAGCTCTACACGGCACCTGCGCAGTCAGCTCTACATGGCTCCTAGTCGGTGCGCAGGCGCCGTGTAGAGCTAACTCGCAGCTCTACATGTTCGGCTATTTTCGGAAACGCCGTTGAGGTTCGTGACGCACCTACGCAATACGGGGGGGGTCCTTATCTGCCGGGCGTACCTTTTTCAAGAGAACACCATCCACAGCTTCCAGGAAGTCAGTGCTTGTGGGCTTCACAATGCCCACAAGCACAATGGAAACTTTCCAGAGCTGATTTTAAAAGTTCATCTTTTGCCTGAAAACAGACAGGGGAGGTTTAAAGTCACCAAACATGTGAGTACTAATTGGTGATCTACAAATACATTGAATGAAAAAAAAAAAAACGATCTGCTGTGGAACCCCCGCTTTAATGTTACAGGTCATACATTTAGAGTTAACAATGAATAATAGCTCTAGAGTTGTTGCTCTCACTCTGGCATGTGTGGCGATACCTAATTTGTGTAGCACAACCAATTTTTTTACATAAGTGCATTGGTCGCATGATTTATGTTTGTATGTGTGTTTACATGAGAGGCTTTAAAAAAAATGGGGGGTTATTGATTTACTATACCTTTATTCACTTTTTTTCACTTAATTTATTGCTATCAAATAGGGAGATGTAATGTGTAAAAAAGACTACCTGTAATTTTTTTTTTAATGTTAAAATCTGAAATGTCTTTAGAATCAGACTTTTCCTCTCTGGAAGCATTTTAAATCTTACAATTTTCCTGTGTTTAGACAATTTGCCTGGAACCTAACACTCTTTAAAAAAGAATACCTCTTGCCATCTCAACTCCAACATACGCTCTCCCGGGCCTACAAATTTTTTCTCTCAGAAGCCTCTCAATTTCCTAAGCGATTCCTCGACCAATGGGAAAGGGACCTAGATGGTACTTTTACACCTGAAGTTCACACTAAACTACTTTCTCTATCTTACAAGTCCTCAACTAGAAAAAAATATCAAAAATCTTAATATAAAATTATCACCATGTGGTACCATACCCCAATGGTGCTCCTCGCCATGTATCCGACTTTACCAAATGCCTGTTGGCACTGTTGCTCCCCTCCAGGAAACATATACAGTATATTTTAGGTCCACAAGATTGTGCGTTTGCCTAACCTTTTGCTGTGGTTCCCTTGCTCCTGGTTACATTATTGCTACCAATGAGGGTATTCCCCTGTAGAGTACTCACAGAGTAGGATGCAGGAAATCGGGTTAAGATGTCTGTGTGTTGACCTCAGTGTCCTCACGGGAAAAGGGTGGGAGGAACAAATATTAGAGGTTCTAGGAGGAAGGATTGGTCATTCACCTGAGACTAAGCTCTGTGTTGTGGAATTTCAGCACTGAGTTTGAAAAGTTTAGCACTCTGTAAGTGAATAAGCTTCAAACACATTCCCAATTTCTCAAAAGTTTTAACTTATAAATATATACTTTTCTGAATACACATTAACAGTGTAAAGCAAGTAATGGATGTATTATATCTCAGATTTTCTCTTGGGCTACATGAACGGTCCAATAAATATGATGACCCTGCCTTACCTAACTATACTGCTGGTCCCCAAAAATAAAGGGGCCAGACTTACCCCATCATGGTGGGCATAACTCCAAAGGGGTCCTCATTGTCTGAGTTCCAAAGAGATGGAAACAAAGCAACATTATAGGCAGTCCTCGTAGTGTGGGGTCCGGGTATGGCTCCGGGTGCACTGCTTCTTCTTGTTGTACTGGAAGACAGTAAAATGTTGATTGAGCTGATTAAACAATACAAAATAAAATAGTAAACTAGTTAAGTAAGTGTGCTTCTCCTTAGTCCACCTCCTTAGAACACTAGCAAAAATAAAGAACTCATGGAGTGGGGTAGGGTTATAGGGGCATGCCTAGGGAGTGTATCCTTAAAAGCTTTGCCTGTGTCCAATCACCTGAACGTGCCAGACTATAATTCCGGTTCTATAAATATCAACCCTGTGTACTGAACAAAAAAGATAAGGATTTTGCAGATTCATAGGTGGCTGCAACACTGTATCCTGGCCTAGGCCAACAAGGCCTAGGGCAGCACTTTGCAGGGGGGCAGCACAGAAAGAGTCCCCACCGGCATGCTCTACACTGTTAGTGTAACACAACACAAGCTGCTTCTAATTTTGACTGTCCTATCATCCTGGACCACAAACCTTCCTCACTGTGCTATATGTTTTCTGCTGCACCATTGGCATGGTTATATCTTCTTAGTCCTCTCCATAAAATTATCAGAAATTTGTACTTACAGTAGAACTATAGGCAACACTTTTATTTTTCATTTTGAACAGAGTAAGCAAGGGTTATAGTCCCTGTCAGTTTATTTTTTACCATCCCTGTCCCATTCCAGAGATTTCCCTTCACTTCCTGCTCCATAGCCAAACAGGAAGTGAGAGGAAATCTATGCAAATTAAGGGAATCCAATGCCCCCCCCCCCCAGGCCCTAAGAACTAGTGTCCCTACTCGAAAAATTCAGGGTGGGTCTTAAACAGAATGGGTGTGGCCTTGACAGGAAGGGGTGGGTCATATTTAAATTAGGGGGTGCAAGAGTTTTTTTCAGGCCTGAGGCAGCACAAAACCTAAATACACTACTGATATATATATATATATATATATATATATATATATATATATATATATATATATAGTGTTTGGGAGTTCTAAGTAACTTTCTAGCAAAAAATACTGATTTGAACTTGTAAACAACAAATGTCAGTGGGTTAAAGGTGGAGACACCTCAACACCCCAACAATGGGGGAAGTAAGCTTGGGAACTCTTATGAGAGGAAGAATTCTGGAGAGAAGGAGAGTGACAAGACCAAAGGAAAGAAGCAGAGGAGAGATAATGAATCTCACCAATCAGCTGATAAAGAGAGGGTGGCAAACAAGGGAATATTTCATGCTGAACTGAGTTGGGCAAAAAAAAATACCAGGCATGATATGTAGTTGCATATTGCCCAAGAGGAACAACAAGAGACCAGCATCAGATGAGATTTTCCCTGCACCTCCAAATACGAAACAGATGACCTTCTCAGATGAGACCAGTAAGAATGGTGAAAACGATTACATAAAAAACAATTGTCACTGTTTAGATATTTTATCTGGGATCAAATCCTAGTTAGGCCAGTGCAGGGGTGCATTACCATATCCACTTTCTGTTTTAAATGAGCCCCTTAGAGCGTGTTTCTGTTAGAAAGCAGCCACAGGCTAGAAAAGCCTGTCCCCTGCCAACAGCTGTAGAGTAGGACCCCCCACCTTGCCTTTAGAAAAGGGAATGTTACCCTCTCATTGCTCACAGTGAAAACATGCTGCAATCTAATTAGTAACATAAAGCTATTTCACTTTATTTGGCCAAACTACTTAGCAACTGAGAGTCGTAGTAAACAGGAATATCTCTTTTCCATGTGTTTTCCACCATTGTCATTTAGTGTTTTGTGAAGTAAGTGTTCTATTGCTGTAAGGTAATAACATGTCATCATTTCAATTTATCTTGTAGTCAACGAGGCAATCAGCAAGAGAGACAACAAGGCAGTCAGCGAGCCAGTCAACCAGGCTGTCAGCGAGCCAATCAACGAGGCAGTCAGTGAGACAGTCCATGAGGTTGTCAGTGAGCCAATCAACAAGGCAGTCAGCGAGCCAATCAACCAGGCTGTCAGCGAGCCAATCAACAAGGCAGTCAGCGAGCCAATCAACAAGGCAGTCAGCGAGCCAATCAACAAGGCAGTCAGCGAGCCAATCAACAAGGCAGTCAGCGAGCCATTTAACAAGGCTGTCAGCGAGCCAATCAACCAGGCTGTCAGCGAGCCAATCAACCAGGCTGTCAGCGAGCCAATCAACCAGGCTGTCAGCGAGCCAATCAACCAGGATGTCATCGAGCCAATCAATGAGGCAGTCAGTGAGACAGTCCATGAGGTTGTCAGTGAGCTAATCAGCCAGGTAGTCAGTGAACTTGTCAACCAGGTTATTAGCGAGCAAGTGAACCAGGCTGTCAGAGAGCCAATCAACAAGGCAGTCAGCGAGCCAATCAATCAGGCTGTCAGCAAGCCAATTAACAAGGCTGTCAGCGAGCCAATCAACCAGGCTGTCAGCGAGCCTATCAACCAATGAATGAGTCGAGAAGCCGACCAAGAAGCCTGCGCGTTCACGGTGCGGGACTTACGAGGGGGTCAGGTAAGTAAACGGGGGGCTGGGGGGGCGCTAATGCTTGCATATTTTTTCACCATAATGCATAGAATGGATTAAGGTGAACAAAAACATGTACCTTTACAACCCCTTTAAGTCTTTCTCTAGTCTCCAATATCATTTTAAAATCTCTTGCTTCTTAACCACTTGCTTACTGGGCACATATACCCCCCTCCTGCCCAGGTGAAATTTCAGCTTCCGGCACTGCGTCGCTTTAACTAACAATTGCGTGGTCGTGCGACGTGGCTCCCAAACAAAATTGACGTCCTTTTTTCCCCACAAATAGAGCTTTCTTTTGGTGTTATTTGATCGCCTGTGCGGTTTTTATTTTTTGCGCTATAAACAAAAAAGAGTGTCAATTTTGAAAAAAATACAATATTTTTTACTTGTTGCTATAATAAATATCCCAACTTAAAAAAAAAAACACATTTTTTTTCTCAGTTTAGGCCGATACGTATTCTTCTACATATTTTTGGTAAAAAAAAAAAATCGCAATAAGCGACTTGTTTGCTCAAAAGTTATGGCGCCTACAAAATAGGGGACAGAATTATTATTTTTTATTATTTTTTTTTTTTTACTAGAAATGGCGGCGATCTGCGATTTTTATTGGGACTGCGACGTTATGGCGGACACATCGGACACTTTTGACACATTTTTGGCGCCATTCACATTTATACTGCGATCAGTGCTATAAATATGCACTAATTACAGTATAAATGTGACTGGCATTGAAGGGGTTAACACTAGGGGGTGGGGAAGGGGTTAAATGTGTAGCCTTGGAGTGTTCTAACTGTAGGTGGAGGGGGGGGTGACTGGGGGGGTGACCGATCTATGTCCCTATGTAAAAGGGACACAGATCAGTCTCCTCTCCAGAGACAGCACCACTGTCTCTGTGTAAAACGGCAATGAGAGATGATCTCATATGTTTACATATGAGATCATCTCTCATTGGCCGCACAGATCGCATCGCAAACGGCCACTCTGATTGGCCGTTCGCGGCGATCTGTAATTGGCTGTGTCCAAGGGACACGGCCAACACAGAGTTTCCCAGCTGCGCGCTCTGGAGCGCGCGCGGGGAATGCCCAAAGGGGCGGACGTCTATTGACGTCCTGTTGGATTTTGGGATCCGCGCTGTAGCCGTCATTTGACTATAGCGCGGGTCCCAGGAGGTTAAAGTGACTGTAAAGCTTTAAATTTTTTTCATTAAAATAATAAACATGTTATACTTATCTGCTCTGCGTAATGATTTTGCACAGAGCAGCCCTGATCCTCCTATTCTCAGGTCCCCCGTCGGCGCTCCTGCCTCCTCCCCTTGCCTGCTACAGTACCTGTCACCGAGAATGTGTTTCCAGCACGACGGCATTGCGCTAATTCTCGGTGACATGGTGCCGACATCTCGCACTCGCTGGAATAGGAAAAGCACATTCCAGCGAGCGCGTCATAGAAGCGACGGGGATCTGACTTGGATTCCCGCCAATTCTAGCCACGGCGTTTGGTATGAATCATGAGGGGGAACTGCCAAATTTTAAATAAAAAAACGGTATGGGTTCCCCCCCAGGGGCATACCAGGCCCTTAGGTCTGGTATGGATTGTAAGGAGAACCCCATACGCCGAAAAAACGGCGTGGGGGTCTCCCCACAATCCATACCAGACCCGTATCCAAGCACGCCGCCCGGCTGGTCAGGAAAGGAGTGGGGACGAGCGAGCGCCGTCCCCCCTCCTGAGCCGTACCAGGCCGCATGCCCTCAACATGGGTGGGTTGGGTGCTCTGGGGTAGGGGGGCGCCCTGCGGCCCCCCCACCCCAAAGCACCCTGTCCCCATGTTGATAAGGACAGGGCCTCTTCCCGGCAACCCTGGCCGTTGGTTGTCGGGGTCTGCGGGCGGGGGGCTTATCGGAATCTGGGAGCCCCCTTTAATAAGGGGGCCCCCAGATACCGACCCGCCACCCTAGGTGAATGAATATGGGGTACATCGTGTACCCCTACCCATTCACCTGGAAGAAAAATGTCAATAAAATAAACACACAACACAGGGTTTTAAAATAATTTATTAGTCAGCTCCGGGGGTCTTCTCCGCTCTTCGGGGGTCTTCTCCGCTCTCCGGGGGTCTTCTCCACTCTCTGGGGGGTCTTCTTCCATCTTCTCCGCTCTCCGCGGTCGCTTCGGCGCTCCCTGGTTCTTCTCCCGCTCGCTCTCCGGTGCCTTCTTCAGGGCTGGCCGCCGATATCTTCTTTTTAGCTCTCTTACTAGCAGCGGCCAGCCCGGGTCTTCTGCCTTCTTCTTTTCTTCCGATGTTGACGCAACGCTTCTTCCCGCTGTAATCCCGGGTACGCGGCTTGCACCGATTTATATAGGCCTCTTATGACGTCACGGTCCCATCATGCTCCATGGGTCCCGGAGCATGATGGGACCGTGATGTCATAAGAGGCCTTTCTCGCCGAGAAAGGGAGCGAGATTGACACAATATCGCGGTCACCTACTGTATGGGGCACTTGTGCGTGCTCGATCCGGAGCCTCACTGTCTTTGTCGATTGTGTAAAAAAACTTCTGCATTAGATGACTATTAAATGACACAGTGAAAAGAATTGCGACTCTCAGAGAAAGCAACACTCTAAAATGTGTTTAAATACATCAACACCCAAAGAAATGTCACTATAGTTGGTTGGGTGCGCTGTCTCTTTTAAATTGTTACATCAATATGAAAAGCTTAATTGACAATGACACAATGACAGTGGCACTAGGCCCTGCCCCTAGGCTATGCTCACAGCTTTTGACTGACAGCAGCTGGAGCCAATGGCTCCCAATGCTCTAAGCAAAGCCTGTGAGAGCAGGAAAAGTGGAGAAGAGCTGCTACAGACATGAATAGCACTGGATCGAAATCGGGCTCAGTTAAGTATTAAGGGGGGGGGGGGCACTATTAACCACTTGCCGACTGCCTCACGTACATATATGTCAGCAGAATGGCATGGGCAGGCAAAGCAACGTCCCAGGGCTAGGGCAGCACTTTGCAGGGGGGCAGCATGAAAAGAGTCCCAGCCAGCTTTCGCTACACTTTTAGTGCAGCATGAGTCTTATGAGGTGGACTGGGCCGCAAGACAAATCGATCTGTCGCCCCCATACTGCTGCCGGTATGATTTTTTTTTTCCAGAATAATAGTTTATTCAAGAGATAAAACAGTATAACAGGATATGCAGTACATTCTATAAATTTTTGCAGTAGCAGAAAGCATATACAGTACTGTAATATAGACCGTATCGCAGTACGGTAAAATGGACGGTTATTACTTAATCTTAATGTTGCTAATAAACATAAATTGGAATGTGCAAAAAGCCAACTGTGAAATAGGTAATAGCACCTCCAACGGGAAAGTCGCATTTGTACCTGAATCAGGGAAAGTCCATGGTATGATATGAACTGTTATCACTACATATGTAGAAAGGGCTAAAGTGCAATATAACAGCTTTTAGAACGACCAATAGGCTAGTCCCCCCTCTCAATCCACCCCCAAGGGGAGCAATACTGTGAACCAAGAGGGGGGAATATTTAATAAGTGCATAACTAAGGGGGGTAAGAAGACATTTGGTCAGTATAGATAGGTAAATTCGATAGGCCAGTATAGAACATAGGAAATACAGAACTTATGGGTAACTCATATGATATGTAGTGATTATTACACACCAGGGAGGTGCAGGAGAAAGAGGGTATCACCCCTCCAGGTGTGTGACAAACTGAAAAGATGTATATATTCGAACCTCGCGATAGTACTTAGGAGTATGTGGTATAGAAAGGAGGGGGGGAGGGTAAAACCAAGGGGAAAGGAAGGGGAACCAGTAATGTAGAGAGTCCAGGATGAGGAAAGCTGTCATGAGAGATCAGTCATGGTGGTCAGAGGGAGCTGTTAGAAAGTCATCAGGAAGGGAGTCTTTGTAGTGTATCCAGCCACCCCAGGTGAGTCTGAATCTGTCCGTTGTATTTCTGGTCTTATGGATTAGTCTTTCCATTAATTAGATCTTATTAACACTGACATGCCATTCCTGTATAGTGGGTGGAAGAGAGTCTTTCCAGTGTAACGGGATGCATTGGGAAGCTGCGTTAATTAGGTGCAGCAATAGGGATTTCCGGTAGGTCGACTGTGGCAAGGATGTATGATGTAGAAGGTATTGCTCAGGGGTGAAATCAGGAGTGAATGAAGTAATGTGGGTAATGAGTGAATGTACAGAATTCCAAAACAACTGGATTTTCGGACAGCTCCACCAAGTATGAAAGAGTGTACCCTCTGCCCCATTGCATCTCCAGCAGGTAGAAGAGACTGTTGGATAAAATTTGTGTAGCTTGCTAGGGGTTCTGTACCAACGTGAGTATATCTTATACCTATTTTCCTGAGCAGATACGTTAATCGAACCTTTGTGTATATGTGTCCAAATAGAGTTCCAGTCGTCCTCAGATATGGAAATCTGTAAGTCTCTTTCCCATTTGTCATGAATAGCGGACATAGAGGTGTCAGTGGGTGTATGCTGCCGGTATGATAGGGATGGTGCGAACACAAGGGACACTGACATGGTCATCTATACCTGCCAGGTAGGTAGTAGGACTCTCCTACAATCCTTTGCTTGTGTCAGTTGTACATATTAGGTAATCATAATTTTATTTCTGTTGATTGCTGATGGGAAAAATAAACAGATGGATTTATTTGTTCCTGCCCCCAATCCTTCTTTTGCTTACTGCCTGTACCACATACCTTCATCACAGTGCTTTATGTTTTCTTCTGCACCACTGGCATGGTTATATCCATACATTTAGCAGTGCCACCTCGTTGGTGCCATCTCATCAGTGCCGCCTTATCAGTGCCCATCAGTGAAACTATAAGCAACACTTTTTTTTTTTCATTTTGGATAGAGTAAGGGATGGTTATAGCCCCTGTTATTTTTTATTTTTTTGCCATCCGTTCAATTTTCTTTATTTCCTGCCCCATAGCCAACCAGGAAATGAGAGGGAATCTCTGCAGATTAAGGGAATACCCCCCCCCCCCTTCAAGGCCCTCAGAAGCAGTGTCCCCACTGGAATATTTCAGGGCAGGTCGTAAACAGGGAGGAATGTACCTTGACAGGAAGGGGTGGATCATATTTAAATTAGGTGTTGCACGAGTTTAGTCAGGCCTAGGGCAGCACAAAACCTAAATACACCACTGGGTGGCTGAGAGCAATAGAAGGGTATTTTTTTCAGTTAAGAATACATACATACCATAGTTTAGTGTCACTTTTAGACCCCTTTCACACTGGGGCAGTTTTCAGGCGTTTTAGCACTAGAAATAGCGCTTGTAAAGCACCTGAAAACCGCCTCCCATTAATTCACGTTAGGAAAAGTCCTGCAAGCAGCATCTTTGGGGTGGTTTAGGAGCGCTGTATTTAGTGCTCCCAAAACGCCCTGCCCATTGAAATGAATAGGCAGCGCTTCCAAAGTGCCACAACATGGGTAGCATTTAACCCCTTCTTTGGGGTTAAAAGCTCCCCGCTAGTGGGCGAAACATGCCATTTAAAACGAGCGATGCTTTCAGCGTAACGTGCCAATGGCCCCAGTGTGAAAGGAGTAATAGGGTCCCCATGACTTCCAACAAACTTTTGATTGTGGGAAAATAGAGGTTCCATTATGCACTATGCAGTTTCCATATTTATTTGCACATGTATACAATGAATTCTTGGTTTTCTTAAAGCTGACCATACACAGTTAGATTTTCATTTAAACGTTTGTCGAAAAATCATTTATCAGAACACTCTTTCTTGCCATCAATGAATCAACAAATTTTACTTGAAAGTCCTTTACATTTTGAACAGACCAGCTATCTAAATGGAATACAGTGGTGGCCAGTCTATTAGGGGCGCACGGGCACCGCCCCCCATCCATGCGTCCGGACCCCTTATCTACATGCAGGGCCCCAGACGCATATATTCCAATGGGGGATTTTTTTCTTTTTTTAAGCATGTGATTAGAGCCCGAGGCTCTAATACGCTTCAAAAAAGGGTGGGCTTGAGGCGCCCTGAGCCCACCCAGTTTTGTCACAATATCGAATAATTATTCGCTATTGTCACACTGATTTTCCGCTCAGCCAATCGGGTCGTGACAATCATTTCCCAATTGACTGAAAGCAGAAGCGATCCATTTGGCCTAGGAGGAGCATGGAGGAGGAGGGAGGAGACGCACGGCCGAAGGAGATGCAGGGAAAGCCCAACCGACCGACCCACCAGCCGGCACTGTGACTCCAGAGATGGCTCACCCGCAGCGGGTCAGCCATCCAAGACTCCCCGGCTCGGACAGAGGAGGGATAAGGAGGGGTGATCAGAGTCATCTTAGGCAGGACATCTGATTCCTAAGGTAAGGAGGCCAGCCAACACTGTTGCTAGTGTTCCTGGTGTTCCCTGCATTCATGTCCGCCCCCCCCCCCCCCCCCAAATTTTGAACACCAGCGCTACTGATGGAATCCCAGATTTATCAAACAGGTTTCTTTATTATCTGAACCCACATTCACAGTTACACATTTGTTCTGTAAAGCTTTTCTATCCTGCCTGTTTGAGTTTTGTCATCACTGCAGAATCAAAACATAAAAAAAAATATTTGACCCCACTAATCAATAGAAAATCAAACGAACGTTGTGGAAACAAATGTTTTCGAACACAATTCTATTGGTGTATGGACAGCTTTACTTTGGACTTTTCATGCGCATTCATCACAGGGAGGTTTGGAATAACGCCCAGGTAAGCATGCTGTCAGTTTATATATTTTTTTCATATTTGCCAAGTTGATAAGCGTGGGACCACAGAACACAAAATTGCCTTGATGTCTAATGTGGGTTCAACATATATGTGTAAATGTACGCATTCAGAAAACATTAGACTCAATAGGCCAGATTCTCGTAGAATGGAGTAAAACTTCGGCGGCGTAACATATCTTGTTTACGTTACGTGGCCGCAAGTTTTACGGGCAAGTGCTTGATTCACAAAGCACTTGCCTGTAAAGTTGCGGCGGCATATCGTAAATCCTCCGGCGCAAGCCCGCCTAATTCAAATGATCCAGGTAGGGGGCGTGGATCATTTAAATTAGGCGCGTTCCCACGCCGATCGTACTGCGCATGCGCCGTCCCTAAAATTTCCCGACGTGCATTGCGCTAAATGACGTCGCAAGGACGTCGTTGGTTTCGACGTTAACGTAAATGGCGTCCATTCACGGACGACTTACGCAAACGACGTAAAAATTTCAAATTTCGACGCGGGAACGACGGCCATACTTAACATTGGATACGCCACCTAGGGGGCATGTTTATCTTTACGCCGCGTATCTCTTACGGAAACGGCGTAAATTTACTGCGACGGGCAAGCGTACGTTCGTGAATCGGCATAATGACTCATTCGCATATTCTACGCCGACCGCAATGGAAGCACCACCTAGCGGCCAGCGTAAATATTGCACCCTAAGATACGACGGCGCAGGCCGTCGTATCTTAGGCATGTTTAAGTGTATCTCAGTTTGAGAATACATTTAGACATACGACGGGCTTAGATTCGGAGTTACGTAACTCTTTGAGAATCTGGCCCAATCTCTTTGATTTAAGGCAGAGCCGAGCGACAGGAAATATATTCATTTGAATGGTTAACAGTAATTTTGGGAACAATGTATAATCCCACTGCAAACAAAATGCTACCTGCTAAAAATTCAATAACTATTTGATTTAAAACAACATCCTCCTTTTTAATTAGACTGAATCTTTGCTTTAACTGCTGCATGTATTTTAATTTTTTTAGAGAGTTCTGCATACAAATAATATAATGAAAGCACAAATGAAAGTGCATCTTTAATATCCATTAAGCTGCTGAATTTTATATTAGCTGCTTAATTAGTAACTCCTGCATTTATATTGGCATAACATGTGTTAGTCCTCCTAATTCTAAATTAGAGTCATTCCGCAGTTTGGGCTCCTTACTCTATGGATCCACTGGGAACATGCTTTTCATGTGTGACTTCACAGCATGGTGTGCATTGCTAGAACTGCACCTGCACCCCTGAAATGAAATCATCAAAGGCCCCACATCAAATGGGTAGTAAAGTGGGGATTTAGTTATTGATGTAAGCCAGGCAGCTGCTTTGATGTAACCTCCAGAGGCAAAGGTCATGATGTCATCACATATCAGCAGAGAGCTTGCACAAGATTAACATCCCACACAACGTGCTTGAGGTGATTGTAGCTGTATTAGTACACTTGTCCATGATACTTTTTCTATTTGCACTAACATTTAAATCCTTGAGATAAGCTTTCGGGTATACAAAATAAACAAAAAATTTGCAGTGCTACTTTTTGTGTGAACTAATTAAGTGAATTATACATATAATCGGCTTCACATATAACAGGACTTCCGGTTGTGGCTGGGATCCAAAGTCCTGTTATATGTGAAACTGATTAGCGTGATTTTAACTGTAAGTCTACTGCTGTTTTAATAAAATATGTGTATTGGATTACTGCACCATGGAGATTCTCTTATGTTACATGTGAATGGTATATGGAGGGAAGTGAGTATCTGTTAGGCCGAGTACTCACGAGCAGACATGTCCGATGAAACCGGTCATCGGACATGTCTGCCCGGGGACTTCTGTTCGATGGCTATACACACCATCGAACAGAGATCCGCGCGTAAACAATACGCGGGGCGTGTCCGCGGTGTCGCCGCAGCGACGTGGGCGGCCTGCCTTTAAAATGCTTCCACGCATGCGTCAAAGTCATTCGCCGCATGCGAGGGATGGCGGGCGGCCGGACATGTACGGTAGGTCTGTACAGACGACCGTACATGTCGGGGGGACAGGTTTCCAGCGGACTGTTTTAAAGCAAGTCCAGGAAACAGTTGTCCGCTGGAAACCTGTCCGATCTGCCCGAAAATGGTCCGCTCGGGCCTACACACGGCAAAACATGTCTGCTGAAACTGGTCTGCGAACCAGTTTCAGCAGACATGTTTGGTCGTGAGTACAGGGCCTCAAAGACATCACCATTACCAGTGAAAATCTTCTAACCTGTCTGAATGGAGGTCCTAGGAGTAGGAATGGAGGTTCTCAGAAGGAGACACATGGCCAGAGGAGATGCAGGGGAAGACCGACCGACCCACCAGTCGGCACTGTGACTCCAGAGATGGCACACCCGCAGCCGCTTAGCCATCCAGCACTCACCAGATCGGACAGGGGAGGGATGAAGAGGGGTGATCACCGTCATCCCAGGCAGGGCATCTGCCTCCTAAGGTAAGGAGGCTGCCCAAGTCCTGTGTTGCTGGTGTTCCCGGTGTTCCCTGCATTCATGTACACCCGCCCCCCCCCCCCCCAGTGCCACTGATGGAATCCCAGATTTATTAAACAGGTTTCGTTATTATCTGTACAGTTTTTCCTGAACAATTGCTTGGATCGTGGAGTCACATATAAACATAAGTTCAACTAGACCTGTAGGGGTCTTTATTTGAGGTGAGAGGCTGGGGCAAATCAATGGCGCACTACAGATGGTGGAAGTTTATATGATCTGGACTTATTGAATTCTGCTCATTTCACACTTTTATCTATGATTTTTTTGACTAGGCACGTTATTATTTTTATTTATTACATTGCCACTTTATACACTGTGGCACCTTTATGGTGCATGAAGAATACATTATTGTGTGTGAACAAACGTAATTTATTCATATTATTTGCACAGTCACTTTTGAATTTGCACTTTATTTATTTAAAGATTTATCATTATTTATTGCTCATTGAGTAAGCGCCACATATACTAGTCCAAGATATGAAATTATGTGCAACCCCTTCACGTGCTCTGAGTTATTTATTGACGCTAAGGGGAGACTACATCGTTTTGAGAGGACACTGGCAGACACAAGCCATCACACTGTGTACTCTGTAAGCACCCAATACCCACCAGATCCACTTCCTCTCCAGAGTATTTGCGCATCCGCTCCGGACGCCTAATGAATACTTGCTTATTGGTGTGGACTTTAACCTATCCCAGTCGGTGGTCCTAGAGCGCCATGTATTGAACCCTACGGACCCGCAAACCCAAGCCCACAGGGACTCCAAACTCTTCTGTCAGATTACTAGACACTATGCCCTATTTGATGTGTGGCGGACCCTCCAACCAAGGGAAAAGCAGTTCACGTTCTACTCCGCCCCCCACCGTATGCATTCCTGTATAGACTACTTTTTTGTCAATAACGCCACCCTCCGGCTAACTAGGGAGGCTCAGATCTTACCAATATCTTGGTCCTCAAGTATTACTAGGCAGCTCAGTTGCTCGCTATCACCTCCTGGTTTCCCCAACACTCTTATAATAAGTGGACAGAAATCGAGAAAATATGGCTTGCACCCAAACAATCTGCTCTGGAACGCGAATGCAGAGGTGGACTCAGGCCGGCTCCTGGGACCTATGCTTCACCTTAGGACGCTCTGGCATAGATTGTCCCAAGCACATAGCCTGGGCTCGGAAAGGTCTCTTTTGACCTCTTTCCTGTATAACCCCAGGATGCCTGACAGACTAACTCATCAGATGTCGTCACCCTGGGCGACGCGAGACCTGTTCCACTTTGGCCACCTGGTGGACCCTTTAACACGTAAATTGCTCTCATTCTCTGATCTACGAAAGAAATTCGATCTACCTCGCCAGGTGTTTTATGGGTATTTGCAGATACGACACTACGCACAATCCTTTGCCCTGAATCTCCAATTTTCGGCTCCAACCCCCTTAGAAAAGCTGGTGTTAGAGGGATCTGCTTGCCACGGTTTGATATCAGACATGTATCAACTGCTAAACTCTCGCTCCTTTCCCACTCGGGCTAAGCATGCGTATATGCTCTGCTGGGAAAAGGTGCTAGGGGAGGAGATCCCATCGGCAACGTGGCAGACGATCTGGTCTCAGGCAGCTAAAAGCTCTTTCTGTACGCTCTATAAGGAGAATACCTACAAGATCCTCTATTTTTGGTACCTGACACCAGATGTACTCCACGCTATTTATCCTTCCAGCTCAGACAGGTGTTGGCGCTGTCAGGGAGCTAAGGGGACCCTGTACCATATATACTGGACCTGCCCCAAGATAGTACCATTTTGGACGGAAACACAGCTGTTGTTGTCCCGTCTCCTGGGAGTACCGGTTCCCAGGACCTCAAAACTATTTCTACTAGGGGTATCGCCCTTGCAAATTTCCAAATGTTCCAAAAAATTGCTGAGACATATTTTGACAGCTGCAAGATGCCTGGTTGCTCTCCACTGGAAGCGACTATCCCCTCCATCCCAGGCGAATCTGTATACTAGGATAAAAGATATAGAGCTGATGGAAAAAATGACAGCCAGATTACAGGATAGACTGGAAATGCATGACAAGATTTGGAAGGAGTGGCACCGTCGAGAGGACCCGCCCTGAACTAATGGCCGAGCCCCCCCTACCTCATTCCCCCCATTCCTCTTTTATCTGCAGTTTCTTCTCTCTTCTCCTTTTATTTTATTTTCTTTCTGGCCCTCTCCTTTCGTTCTTTCTCTTTGTTTTATTGTTTTCCTTTTTGTGCATTTTGATGTGGCTTCCGACAGACTGTGCTTGAGGTTTAGTAGTTTCTTTGTGGAGTCGCCAAGCTCCCCCTGCAGTCTGCCTCGTGATTAACTGTATTGTGATATACACTATTTATGCTTCTGTTATGCTGAAGTTTTTGTATCACAGTGTCAACCTGCGCTTAATAAAAATTGTTATTTGAAAAAAAAAAGAAATGATGTGCAAGTGTAGTCCAAATGCCCAAAGTGTCCAAATAGATCCGTGTCATCAAATACAAAACATAGTCTATGTGCCCAATACGAATGTGCTGAGTCTTCCACTAAGAGCAAGCCAAACCGCACACCACCTCTGTAGACCTCTTAACCACTTCCCGCCTGCCAAATAACAGAATGACGTGCGCAAAGTGGTTAAGTTATCCTGATTGGACATCATATGACATCCAGCAGGATAAGCCGTGATCTTGCGCACATGGGGGCACGCAGAGCAGTGATCGTGGTGTAGTGTGTCACTCTGACACACCGCAACTCCGATCATAGTAAAGAGCCTATGACGTAGGCTCTTTAACACGTGATCAGTTGTGACCAATCTCAGCTGATCACAGCGTGTAACCAGGAAGTGCAAGTAGACGTCTTTCCTCGGTTCGTGCTGACAGGGAGAGCCAATTGACGGCTTTCCTGTTAGAGGGGGGTTTGCACTCATAATCAGCGCATTGATTAACCGCTATGCCCCCATCAGAGGTGCCCACTACATCTGCCAATCAATGCTCATCAGATTCCAGTCAGTGCCCACCAAAGTGCCAATCAGTGCCCATCAAAATGCCAACCAGTGCCCATCAGTAACACTTGGCAGTGTCCTTCACAGATGCCAATCAGTGCCCATCAGAAATGACTATCAGTATCTCATCATCAGTGCTGCCAATCAGTGCAATCTATTAGTGCCCATCAGTGCCATCTACTAGTGCCCTTCATTGCCCATCAGTACCACCTATCAGTGCCCATCAGTGCTGCCTATCAGTGCCCATCAGTGCTGCATATCAGTGTCGCCTATAGGTGCCCGTCAGTGCTGCGTATCAGCGCCGCCTATCAGTGCCCATTAATTCTACATATTAGTGCCTCCTCATCAGTGCCACCTTATCAGTGCCAACTCACAGGTGCCCATCAGTGCCACCTCATCAGTGCCCATCAGTGCAGCCTCATCAGTACCCATCTGTGTAGGAGAAAACAACATTTTATAACAGAAACAAAGAAAAACTGATTTTTTCAAAAATGTTTGCCTTTTGTAGTTTGTTTAGCAAACAATAAAAACCCCAGTGGTGATCAAATATCATCAAAAGAAAGCTTTATTTGTGGGAAGAAAATGAAAAAAAAAAATAGTTTGAGTACAGTGTTTCATGACCGCGCAATTGGCATTCAAAGTGTGACAGCGCTGAAAGCTCAAAATATTAATGGTACACTGACAGATGTTAATGGGACACTGGTACACTGTGACAGATGTTTTTGTGCACTGGTACACTGTGACAGATGTTGACGAGACACTGGTACACTGTGACAGATGTTGACGAGACACTGGTACACTGTGACAGAGATTTTTGTGCACAGGTATACTGTGACAGATGTTGACGTTTCACCAGTGACACCATCAGATGTTTGGCCACAAACATCACATGATCAGGAGGGACATGTCAAGATCTGTGATGAGGAACACAGCAGTTACAGAGAACTCCCGATGCGTACTCCAGGCAGGGCCGCCATCAGGGGGGTACAGGCAGTACACCTTTAAGGGGCCCGGATGGCAACCCCCCTTTTTTTTTCAATTTTTTTTGTAAGGGGCCCGGAGGTCGCCAGGGGACACCGGATGGCATCCCCCCTTTTTTTCTTTTTTTTTATAGCTTTTTCTTTTTATCTATTTGTATATATATATATATATATATATATATATATATATATATATATATATATATATATATATATTGTTTTTATTAAAGGGCCCAGAGGTCCCCAGGGCAACCCCCCCTTTTTTTTAATAAAAAAAAAATACATTTCTTTATATATTTTTTTTTCAATTAGCGGTGGCACCCCCCCCTCGCTTCTTAATTCACGGCAGCCCCCAGCTTCATCCCGGTTCTCTGCAGGGGGCCCATGCCTGAAGCTGTGTAAAGGGCCCCATAATTCCTTATGGCGGCCATGACTCCAGGAGAGCTGCGTTGTAGCCATCTTTTGACTATAGCGCAGTCGGGAAGTGGTTAAAGTGGAAAACAGCAACTCCCATTAAGATCTGTTTTCAACATTTACAAACTGGAACTGTCATTGACAGTAGACTGGGCGGGACATTCATCGTCCCAGGTGGACGTCATGTCCACCGGACATAGCCAATGATTGATTAGTGTAATTCACTGTAAATAAGCAATCATTTAAAAAACCCTGATTACTTCCCCAGAGTAGTACAGTGTTACTATAGTAACAATGTATTGTTCTGATCATAGCGTGTAAAAAATATATATAAAAAAAAAAGAATAAAAAAAAATAGCATTACATTTTTTTTTTTTTTTTTACATACTGTCACCAGTCAGTGTCCCTAATCATTTTCCAAAAAAACACTCCATGCCTCTCTCTAAATACCTTGGACTGTCTAATTTCCAAAAAGGGGTCATTTGGGGAATATTGTACTGTCCTGACATTTTCTGGCAGTGCTTAATGCTAAAGATTTGCCTGGGCAGGAAGGGGGGTGAAAGTCCCCTGTACATAAGTGATTAAAAGCTTCAACAAAGCTTGCTGAAAGCTCTGCAAATGCTTTATCAAAGCTTGCTGTTCATACTTCTCTTATACAAGCTGAAGCCCGTGTGAAACCAGCCAAAGGTAGACAGTAGTGATGAGCCGAGCACCCACTGGTTCAGCTTGTACCAGAACTTGCGAATTAGTACGAACACGCAAACACTGTTAAAGTCTATGGGACATGAACATGAAAAATCAAAAGTGCTAATTTTAAAGGCTTATATGCATGTCATTGCCATAAAAAGTATTTGGGGACCCGGGTCCTGCCCCAGGGGACATTTATTAATGCAAAAAAAAGTTTTAAAAAATTGCGTTTTTTCAGGAGCAGTGATTTTAATAATGCTTAAAGTGAAACAATAACAATTAAATATTCCTTTAAAGCGGATGTGCCATGGGGAAAAAATATTAAAAGCCAGCAGCTACAAATACTGCAGCTGCTGACTTTTAATATTAGGACACTTACCTGTCCTGCAGTCCAGCGCTGATCGCAGCAGAGCACGAGCGATCGCTCATCTCTCTGCTGCTCCCCCCGCCATCCACGCTGAGGGAACCAGGAAGTGAAGCGCTGCGGCTTCACTGCCCGGTTCCCTACGGCGCATGCCGAGTCGAGCTGCGCCCGTTGATTGGCTCACACGCTGTGTGCTGGGAGCCGAGTGTTCCCATCACACAACGGGTGACAGACGGGAAGTCAGAAAAACCCGTCTTTTGCCCGTAGCGTGTGGCCGGAAGTGGGTGCAAATACCTGTCTTTAGACAGGTATCTGCACCCCCCTCCCCCCTGAAAGGTGTCAAATGTGACACCGGAGGGGGGGAGGGTTCCGATCAGCGGGACTCCACTTTAGGGTGGAGAACCGCTTTAAATACCATGCCTGGGGGGGTGTCCTTAGTATGCCTGCAAAGTAACACATATTTACCATGTTTAGAACAGTATCACAGCAAAATGACAATTCTAAAGGAAAAAATGTCATTTAAAACTGCTTGCGGCTGCAATGTATTGTCGGGTCCCGGCAATATAGATAAAAATCGTTGAAAAAAATTGCATGGGTTCCCCCCAGTCCATTACCAGGCCCTTTGGGTCTGGTATGGATAATAAGGGAAACCCCTCTCCAATAAAAAATGTATGGGGCCCCCCCAAAATCCATACCAGGCCCTTCAGGTCTGGTATGGACATTAAGGGGAAACCTGCGCCAAAATTACAAAAAAATGGTGCAAGGGTCCCCCCAAAATCCATACCAGGCCCTTTACGTCTGGTATGGATTTTAAGGGGAACCCCGAGCCAAGATAGCCCCATAATGTCATAATGCACGGTCTTCCGCAAACAAGCGAACACCCAATTTTCGAGTCAAACTTACGTTCGACTCGAACCGCAGGCTCATCCCTAGTAGACAGGAACACCCACAACTCCCAGGTAGACAGGAGAAGAGTCAGGAGTTATGGCTGGGAGATCTCATTGTTGGAGAATCTAAAACATATTGGAAGCCAAAGGCTGACTCCACTCACCATACTCCATCTATAATTAACCACTTGCCGACCGCGCACAGTACATTTATGTCATTACTGACTATTAATACTGGGGTTAGGGCAGCAACTTGCTCCTGGTTTTGATAGGTACACGCTCCCACTTTGCACCCCTTCTTCCCCCACAGCTTTTTGGGGCACATCACAGGTCCCAGAAGACTGCAGGACCATTCACAACGTGCAGCACGGCTTGCTCATGTGCAGTGGGAACTGGCTGTGAAGCCACAAGGCTTTCCCCTACTTAAAGTGATACTAAACACACAGGGCTAGATTCAGGTAGCCCTGCGTAATGCTGTGCGGGCGTAACGTATCTCCGATACGTTACGCCGCCGTAAGTTAGGGCGCAAGTTCCATATTCAGAAAGAACTTGCGCCCTAAGTTACCGCGGCGTAACGTATGTGCTCCGGCGTAAGCCCGCCTTATTCAAATTTGGATGATGTGGGCGTGTTTTATTCAAATTTAGTGTGACCCCACTTATTTGATGTTTTTTACAAACGGCGCATGCGCCGTTCGTAAAAGAATCGCAGTGCGCATGCTCGAAATTCCGCCACAATTCGTCAATGCTTTAGACGTGAACGTAACGTACGTACAGCCCTATTCGCGAACGACTTACGCAAACGACGTAAAATTTTTAAAATTAGTCGCGGGAACGACGTCCATACTTAACATTGTGTACGCCTCATAATAGCAGGAGCAACCTTACGCCGAAAAAGCCTAACGTAAACGACGTAAAAAATAGCGCCAAGCGTACGTACGTTTGTGAATCGGCGTATCTACCTAATTAGCATATTCCTTGTGTAAATCGACGGAAGCGCCACCTAGCGGCCAGCGTAAATATGCAGCCTAAGATACGCCAGTCGAATCTTAGGGAAATCTATGCGTAACTGATTCTATGAATCAGGCGCATAGATACAACGCCGCAACTCAGAGATACGACGGCGTATCTGGAGATACGACGGTGTATCTGGAGATACGCCGTCATATCTCCTACCTGAATCCGGCCCCCACTGTTTAATTTACATCATCCCTTTTATTTCTGTATGTGGATGATGGTGTGTAATATTTTTAATAAAAAATCTAAGTACATTTTTCCTAATCCATATGCAGCTGTCACATGACTTAGATCTTTCCCAGCATATCTGCAGGGAAACATAAGCAGGAGGGGCTTCTAGTCCTCTGCTGCTGGTGACATGTTCAAAATAAAAATTTGGAATACAGAGTAAAAATAAATAAATAATATCAATAAACTGTTTTAAATTGGCACACAAATATATATTTTAAATTAAATCTTTATTATTTTGTAGAAATAACATGGTGTGGATGAATTTCTGCGAGTCATAGCCTGTGTCTTAGAATATGTAATATGTAATATCCCACCCCCATTGTGTTTAGCTGGTTAGTAGGCATGGAGGTGGAGGGAGGGAGTGGGCTATCATTTACCACTGTGTATACACCCACGTGTGCGACTCTATAGTCACATGGGCTGCTCAGATGTGATAGGGAGGAGATGTTCAGCAAAGAAACTCACGAAAAACTGAGCATGTGCAGAGTTGCCACCACAGCTGCAAAATCCCTAGCTGAATTGTGGAGATAGAGACCAGCAGGATCAACAAGGTTTTTTGCAGAATACAGAAAACGTGCCTCATAGTGTCTGAGTTAGTATAAACAGAGTGTAATACAGTGAAACTATTTAAGAAGCTGACACCTGGACCCAAAGCCGATTAAAGAATCGGCTCAGGTGAGGACAATGCTGTCCTTATATTAAAAGTCAGCAGCTACATTATTTGTAGCTGCTGACTTCTAAATTTCCTGGGGAGACTGGAACTCCTCTTTAAGTAAGGCCTATGACTAAGGAAATAGGAAATAGTTAATGTATTTATTTTCTAATAGAGGTAATGGGGGGTTTTCCTATATACCCACTCTCTCACTATAAAAGGACTCACAGCAGCCTTTTGTCAGTGTGTACTGGAGTAGATAGAGAGAGATGACAATTTTTGCAGGTAGAGATACCTGGGCTATACAGTGCTCTTCGGTACTATACACAGTGCTGTATTGTGCCACAGTAATGTGAATTGCAGTGTGGTGGGCTATGCATTAGTGAGTACCACCCACCCCCTGTGTTCACAGTGCCTGGACTGAACTATCTTTTTGTGTGCGTCTGCAACATAGGTGTGCGTAGCCTATTGCATTAGGGTGTGCACCCTAAAGCTCAAACACACGTGTGTGTATGTCTACATATATATATAGCAGTGATGGTGAACCTTGGCACCCCAGATGTTTTGGAACTACATTTCCCATGATGCTCCACTACACTGCAGAGTGCATGAGCATCATGGGAAGTGTAGTTCTAAAACATCTGGGGTGCCACGGTTCGCCATCACTGATATATAGTATCCCGGCACCTTGATCTCCCTCCCGGTTTAGTGAAAGAGAAGCGCGTAAACACTTTTTTTATGGCAGCATAGCCAGCAAGAAGGAGATCTTTCCCATCTTCCTGCCAGCACACAGAGCGATAATACTAATATACATGGGTAGATTAGGGTGTGCCCAGGCACATCCACCACACCCTGTGCACATGCCTATGGTCTGCAACAACTGTTTAGTCTCTCTTGCACTTAGCTTTCTTTTTCTTTTCTTTTTTTTCACACATTTTATATACATTTTTTTATTTTTTAGCTAGGTTTAAAAAAAAGACAAAAAATAGGTATGGGGTTGGGGTTTAGGGGTCGACACAAAAGAAAAGTTGCATTTGTGAGTGTCTCAAACACAAAAAAAAAAGTTTTGGCTTGACGTACATTTTAAGTGTTGTGCCTGTTCCACAGACCTGGAGCCACATTACAAGGCAAAGTTATGTTTTATTTTATCTAGATTGTTACACTAATCTCTAGCCAATAGACTTTTCAATCTGTCTCACAAATAACCCACAAGTATTTTTTTAAGTTATACAGTTTCTATGTCCACATAGCTTCACCACCCAAATAGGCTGCATATTTAGTAATCTAGCTTAGACAAATGATCCCTTACACAGGAAAATTCCTTCCAATGATAAAATGAAGACGAATAGAAGAAAATGTTAGTGTATACAAATTCTACACTCGCTGAGTAAATGTTTAAAAACATTGGCCTGATATAACCCCAGTAATAGTATTCCATGTCTGAATAATGGGATAGCAGTGCGCCATTGCCAGGTCATTCCTTGCAATGAATCTGTCTTAATCATTAAAACAAAAACAAACTGCTTTTCTCTCGGTCTGTATTTGCAGACTAAGCACATTGAATGGTATGATATATCTCAATATCTTTCCGAGGCATAGTTTCATAGCTGAAGTAATTCCAACTTAAAAATGCTGTTTGTAAACGGAGGTAACTAATAGCGTACTGTTGCACACTTTACTTATTATGATGATATTTATCTTAACTACCCATAAAGATGATAGTCTATCATAGATCCCAATTACCCATAAAGATGTTTGCCTACCATAGATCCCAAATACCCATAAAAATGATAGTCTACCATAGATCCCAATTAACCATAAGGATGATTGCCTACCATAGATCCCAATTACCCATAAGGATGATTGTGTACCATAGATCTCACTTAATGTTTATCACTTTGGTGAGGTTGGCATTCAGGTCTGTAAATATCTTTCTAACTTATCAGTATATTTAAATGTACATTTAAGGTAAATTGGGTGTGTGAATTACTGAATGATGCAAAATGCTGATAGCTATGGCCCAAATCCAGCTAAAATATTTTTTTTTTATTAACACAGTGCAGAAGGTTTAGGGCTCGATTAGACAAACCATGCACATGGACACATCTGTATGCAAGACAGTGGTTTCCTGTTTACTTTAATGGTATAGTGCAGATTAGGCTGTGATTGGATAGTTATTTTTTTTGCATTTCTTTGAATACAGCAAGTCCTAATGAGATGCATTTGCACTGTAGACAAATTACCTACTCTTAAGTGTGTAGCAGCCTGCCCCTGTTGAGCTGGCGCTGCTTTAAATTTAGAAGATACTCTGAGTGTTAATTAATTCAGACACATATAATTTGGGCTAAATTTGGTATTTGTTTCAGCCGTGGCTGTGCTGGGAGCGACCACTATTGTTCGCCTGGGGTGTTGTTACCACCCCAGGCCAAGGGTGGCAGCAGCTAAGTCAGGGTGATATTGGGTGTCTCTCCTAGGCAGCCAATCAGTGGGGGTTGATCGTCCCGATGTGCATGCTGGGGAGGGGTACTTAAGGAACAGACGCCACTGGACCAGGGTAATCGATCCCTGGTCTGTCGTCCCACCACCTTGTGGAACTCCTGGCCGGGGATGTGTGCTCCTGCAATCCTGGCTCCGGGACCACATTGGTCTGGGGTTGTGATCTGTTGAGTAGGCCCAGTAAGCAGACTGGGTCTACAGTTTCAAGGTGATCCTGTGCTGTCCGTCCTGGAGGGAGGAAGCCGCTTGATGAAGGACCTATCTTGGAGAGGACCAAGCAAGAGGCTGGTATCTCAGGAGAGGCCTGGAAACTTCATCAAAGGATGCACCACGTACTGAGAGGCTTGATGGTGATCACCTATCAGACTTGAGTTCTGCAGAAATTAATCTGAAGAGATCCGGGTGCTGAATCCTGTGCTAGGGGATTCTGGACCGAAAATATCTTCACTCAAAGGAAGGTCTGTGGCAGAGACTGTACTTTGTTTCATGTGCCACTCCTCCGGCTGCTAGGCTGGTGAGAGGGACCTATCCGGGTGCGCAATACCCACTCTGGCTAGAGTGGCGACGAAAGCTGTATTACTGGAAGCAGGAGTGTTTCTGGATTGAAATCTTACACCTGAACCTATCTACTTGTTTACCCGTCCACCCCTTCATCCACTTCTTCTTTCTTTACCAAGTTCTACAAAATAAATCTTAGAAAAAGAAGTGTAAAGTGTGGACATTGAACTTTTTCAACTCTCATCTACCACCCTGGACGGCGAGAGGATAGAGGTAACATGCCGCCCAAAAATATTCCAGCAGCTCCTTCGGGGGTAGTACTACAAGTGTTTCATGCAGTACACAGAAAACTATCCTAAAATCCAGTGATGTAGCTATCTTCTTATATATGCTGGTCATGATTGCTGATAAGCTAAGATTCGGGTCAAACATGGTTTTGGCCTAAACCTGTGGGACTGTCAATTGACAGCAGGTCGCCAGGCAGTATTGCAGCAGCTGGCAGGTGTTCAGGAGGCACTACTGCCACCTCCTGTCACCAGTTTTTGCATACATTTTGTAGTGCTCACGCCCAAGCCGCTGGTTGATTTTGGGATCGGCCTTCTAAGTTACCCTGGCGGTGTCTAGGGGTGTATTTGTGAGAACAGCGGTAGTGAGCGAAGGTCCAGACAGCCAATAAAAGGTTTTCACTGCTTTACTGTCCAGGCCAAATACGGCCAACATCAACATGTATTGGGAAGGTCAAGGTTGATGAAGGAAAAAGAAGAGAACATTGCGGTATCAGGCCTGGATATCAAATGGAGCAGTCAATACTGCTCTGTATAGTACCAATTTTTGTAACTCGTCGCCACTCTACTTGGAGTGGGTGAAGTGCCCCCTGGACAGACCCCTATAATAGGCCTGGCAGCCGAAGCATCACTCTGAACTAGCTGGGAGGAACAGGCCTCTCTCACAGACCCGGCTCTAGGGCCTCTGCCACAGGCCAATTTCAATAAAGGACTTAGGTGAATAAAGAGAGCGAACCCTCCCAGTTGACTTTTCCTATATAGGCCCCCGGATGACAGCAAGCATACCTGTCAGTGGTCCGGATGCCCGATCCCAGACTGGGCTTCTCTCAACAGGTCATGGAACCCAGTGAAACACTGGGGTCCCTTTTTCTCCTCAGGATGAGGTTTGATGTAGCTTTTAGCTTTAGCCAGGTGGGCCACGCTGGCGGGGTCCATGGATGCGCGTACCCTGAAGGTGGATACCGCACCTGGAACGGGGACCCCGCAAAGATTTACCAACACATGACCCCTGTCACAGATATACTCTCCCCCAGCATGCCCCGCGAGGGAAAACTCCTCCAATTGGCTGCTGGGGAAAACTTGCTCTGCCAGAACTCCTCTGGCACCAACTGCCGGCAAGGGGTGGTATTGCACCCCTTCACCACAGACTGACCCAGTGGACATTTCTGGGATGACAGAAGTTCCAAATTTAGACAAACCACGAATGGGAGCAAAGTAACTCTCTCATTCCCACTAACTTTAGCGTAGTGCCCATGCTGAAAACAAGGGGGCGCTACAATTTTTTAAAGGATGGCAATTTTTCATTGCAGGGGAACTCCACAACTGTGAATGAAGGTGTGGCCCCATTGATCTAATGGGTGAGTTTCATGGGGGGTTTCACCTGTCAATTGCTGTGGCTGGGAAGCAAAACATTGTGGCCTTGGCATGTGTACAGTCCTGTCAGGCTGTAATGTTAGAATCTCGGTAGGTGGCTGGGAGTTTGGTGTGTACTACAGGTCATCAATCCCTACAGGTCACTAAAGGACACTGTAGGGATTGATGGGAGAAACAGAGCCCCACACTAGTGCCCACAGTGCCACGCTCTCTGAATCCCCTGGATGTGTTGGATGGTGGCGGTACCTGGAACTCTTAAAATGGCTGAAGCTTAAACTCAACTACACTCCGACAGGTAATGATAAAGCTTTTGCTTTCATGGTCTGCTTTTGCATTAAAGTCACTTTAAATGTGTGAATGTTTTTTTATCATATGTCAGATTTTGAACCTTTCTAGTTTGGCTGTAGACACCCTTCACAGTCTCTGTCCTTTTTTTCCACTAAATTTCCTTGCCCAGAGAGGATTCATAGCAAATGTCTGAAATGCCTGGCTCTGAAATATGGTGGAGCAGCTGTTCCTTTCTCCTGGCCCTTTTACAGATTATATGAAAATGGGAATTCACATGCAAGGCATAAAATACCATTTATTCACAAATGTATAAACACACTATAATTTATTGGCTGTGCAGCAGTTGTAATCCTCTCCATCTGACATTTTTTTCATGCCTATTCAGAGCCTTTTAACTAATGATGCACACAGAAAACACACAGAAAAAAAGGAAAATCAATATGAGATACCCGGAGTATGATTGTTGCAAAAGAAAAATGTTATATGATTACTTAAAGCAGACCTTCACACCAAAATAAAAGTAGTTTGATATTTTATTTTTATTTATTTTTTTCTCCTCTTGCCTCTATTTTTACTTTCAATCATTCTTTATTAAAGGTTTTACATATTAAACAACATTTTCATAGCAACATCAAGGTATTCATATGTTCAGTCAAGTAATACAAAAGTGTAGTACAAAAAAGGTAACATAGCAGCTTTCAGAAGGCAGCTTTGAAACTGCGACTACTCAATACCCCTTTACCTTATTCATCTCTTTATTCCAAGATTTACTTTAATGTCGCTAATGCCGGAATAAGCGCCATCAACCTTACTGAGGCTGTGATGATAGAACCCAAACTCTCAACATAGTTAAGAGTGAAACCTGGGTTCGAACCTGAGAAGTCTCCGCAGTTGCGATCCATAGAACTAAACCTATTCTGGCATATCGTTACAAAGTTCTGGGGGGGTGGTGGGATCTTTCTCTGGTTTTGGCAAGAGCATTGAGCATCTCTTGCCAGAAATAGGAGGAGGCTGCAACAGAATTGAAGATCAGATCTAAATAGGGCCCTGTCGAGGGGTCGTTAAATTGTAGAGAAAGCTGTAGTAACAGCTAAATGTGTTAGTAATTTCTTGTGGATTGTAAACTTTCTGCCCAGTAGTGGGATGATATAGATAGGCAATTTTGGTTTTACTATGATGGCCCTGTAGGCGTCTAGTCAAAGTCTTCCCTGCCCTATTGCCCGTCGTATAATACATCATATTCAAGCGTCTAGTGCAAAACCTCAAAACCTTTGAGGAGCAATAGGCATAATTCATGTTTAAGGGTAGTAAGTAAGGCTTAGATTTATTAAGTGTTTCAGTCTGCTTAATATCTGCCATGAGATGATCAAGCTGCTGCAGCCTTCCCTTCTTAGCCCTGGAACCAAGTTTGTTAGTGGGCCCTGAGGACAGGGTTGATTATTGATACATTAAGTTATAAGTATTCTGTCAGTTGGGCATGAAGAAATGTTTTGTTCAGTCGAGAGTTCAACAGGTGGGGGTTAAGTCTCCAAAGAGACACACGTTTAGGAGGTAGAAAGTCTAAGGCCCCGTACACACGACAGAGGAACTCGACGTGCTTGGCACGTCGAGTTCCTCGTCGAGTTTTGGGATGAAGCCGCCGAGGAGCTCGGCGGGCCGGCTTCTCCCATAGAAGAACGAGGACAACGAGAAAATAGAGAACATGTTCTCTATTTTCTCGTCGAGTTCCTCGGCGGCTCCATCGAGCCAAAACTGTACAGACGACAGAGATTCTCGGCAGAATCCGGGTTTTGACCGAGTTTCTCGGCGAATTCTGCCGAGAATCTCTGTCGTGTGTACGAGGCCTCAGACATTCAATGTTATAGAAGCGTGATCTAACCATGTGATTGGGGGCCATCTCTATGACAGGGCAAAAGGGGCAGCAGCCTTGAGCCCTATTATTGTTGTGGGGCCCAAAGCAGCTGCCTCATACTTGCCAACTATCCCAGTTTAAATTCTTGTGTCCCTTGAAGTTTTAGTCTGTGATGTGTCCTGATATCTTAGTATGAAGTTCTGTTACGAATGCTGTCCATCTCTGCCATATTGCCGTGTACAGATGACTCACCTGCAGACCCTGTGTTTACATGTAAATAACCTGCATTGTTATGTAAACCATGTTGGCATTAATATGTATATAGCCACGGATCAGCGGCATTGGTATGCAAATAGAGGCTGCATTCATATGTATATCATGCCCCCCTGAGGTCATATCCACCATCGCTTCTACCGAATGCTGCCCAGGGGTAAAGGGGCATGCTTGTAGTCCTACAACTGTGGTTATTAAGCCTAACATCAGTCTGTTGTGCAAAGGTATGCAAATTGGAGGTGGAATCTTTTTTCTAAACAACGTGGTGCCATAGCTCCGTGAATTTTGGTGCATGTGAATACACACATCTCAGCAGATGCACAAGGGTGACATTAATGCAGTGTTTCTCAATTCCAGTCCTCAGGCCCCCCCAACAGGTCAGGTTTTCAGGATTTCCCTCAGATGAAAAGGCTGTGGTGATTACTAAGGCAGTGAAACTGATCAAATCACCTGTGCAAAATAATGGAAATCCTGAAAACCTGACCTGTTGGGGGGGCCTGAGGACTGGAATTGAGAAACACTGCATTAATGGAACTGCTGTGTATCTGCTAATGGGCAGCACGTTTCTGTGGTGTCAGGAAAACAATTTTGCATGTGTCTTAGTTACACTGGTGGTCAGTGAAAATCTTCTCCTTACATTGGGGCTTGGTTTACAATCCTTTCATTCAGAATCCTGGCCAGTGTGAAGGTCCTCCTTACATTAGTGGGCAGTGTAAATCCCCATTACATTGGTGGCCAGTGTTGAAACTCCTCTTTATATTGGTAATCGGTAAACAAAATCCAAACTGGAATTTGTGGTCAGTTTAGAATCCTCACTTACATTGGTGGTCCATGTAGAAGCCCCCTTTAAATTAGTGGTGGGTGTAAATCCCCCTTACATTGGTTGCCAGTGTAGATATGCCACTTTATTGTTTTTTGATGTAAAATCCCCCATTACATTGATTGTGAGGCCCCATACACACGATAGAATTTATCCGTGAATACGGTCCAGCGGACCGTTTCCGCGGATAAATCCTCTTGTGGATTTCGGCGGATTTTCATGCGATGGTGTGTACACACCATCGCATTGAAATCCGCGCCGAAATCCTCTTGCGATGACGTGTCGCGCCGTCGCCGCGATTATGACGCGGCGACGTGCGCAACGCTGTCATATAAGGAATTCCATGCATGCGTCAAATCATTACGACGCATGCGGGGGATCCCTTCGGACGGATGGATTCGGTGAGTCTGTACAGACCAGCGGATCCATCCGTTGGGATGGATTCCAGCAGATGGATTTGTTGTGCATGTCAGCGAATATCCGATCTGCTGGAATCCATCCCAGGGGAGATATATCCGCGGATAAAGATCCGCTGGGATTTGCTGGGATTTATCTGCGGATGGATTCTATGGTGTGTATGGGGCCTCAGTGTAAACTTTTCATTACATTAGTAATCAGTGTACATTTCCCTTTAGGCCGGATTCACACTAGTGCGGTGCGAATTTCAGCTCTCTTATCTCTGTAGAGAGATAAGACAACTGTTTATCAGATCAGCTGCGTTTTAGATGCAAATTTGGAGACCTGGGAGAGGGGAGGGTCGAAGTGTATTGAGCTGAATGAGAGAAATCCTGAAGAGAAATGAACACATGTGCGAATCAGATGCATGCCAATAGAAGATAATGGTTCTGAATTTGCATCTGAGCCGCACCGCAATGCCTAGAAAACACACACGTTTTTTCGGCAATGCGCTGTGCGAATGCATCGCACATATGTGAACCAGCCTCATTTAAATCAATGTATTTTATAATGTTATGAGAATTGGATGCGGTTTAAGCCACAACCAATTCGCATAGGTGTGAACCCGGTCTTACATTGGTGGTAAGTGCAGAATTGCCCTTACACTGGTGGTCAGTGTAAATCCCCCTTTACATTGTTTGTCATTGTAAATCCCCCTAACATTGATGGTAGTTTAGAAGTGCCATCATACATTGGTGGTCAGTACAAATCTCTTCAACAATGGTTGTTAGTGTAAATTCCCCCTTACAGGGAGGGCATTGTATATTCTCCCTTACACTGGTGGTTGGTGTAAATGCTCCTATTACATTGGTGTCAGTGTAGAAATACCCCTTTATATTGGTGAGTGGCGTAAAATGCCCTGTTACATGGTGATCACTGCAAATATCCCCTCACATTGGTGGTCATTCCAAATTCCCCAATACATCGGTGGTCAGTGTAGAATCCACCACTATATATTTGCCAAAGATTTCCAGCTCTGCATGATTTAGAATTTGCCACAGTGTAGTGCCTCCTAACTAATCCCCCAACCCCACCACTGCCACTGATCCCATCAACCCCCCCCCCACCCAGCATTGCCACTGACCACCCCCCTCCCCAGCATTGCCACTGATTCCAGGAGTCCTAGGAATTTTCTGTCTATTGATTGGTCACCTCACCTCCCCAGTCCATAATGTGCAGGCAAAGAGCAGTAATGATGTGCACTAACCTCTTGCAGCCAATCATTGAGCAGTAAGGATATGCAGTAACTTATGTCAACCAATCAGTGCGCAGTAATGATGTGCACTAACCTCTTGCAACCAATCATTGAGCAAGAAAGGAAAAGGGGCGCCTTCTAAGCGTAGTAAGTATTTATTAAAAAATATTAAAAACCATATAAGGAAATACACTCACAAATGTAATAAACTCAATGTTTGTGAGTGTATTTCCTTATATGGTTTTTAATATTTTTTAATAAATATTTACTTACTACGCTTAGAAGGCTCGGCTTTACTTTCTTGCTACATTTCAGATTAATCTTCATCAGCTAGCAGGCTGCCATCTCTGCGGAAGTTTAGTCTAGATTAACTTGTTTTAATGGATATTTAATGGACTTATTATTATTACTACATTCACCTTTAGTTACAGTTGTCCCTATAGCAGTAGGTTCCACTAATTTACCAGGAGTGCGCTCAATTAACCTTTTGTTCTTTGTGTTTGAACCAATCAGTGAGCAGTAATAATGTGTAGTAACCTCTAGCAACCAACTAGTGAGTGGTAAGGATGCCCCGTAACCTCTAGCAACCAATCATTGAGCAGTATTGATGTACAGTAACCTCTAGCAACCAATATATAAGCAGAAGTCATGTGCTGTAACCTCTATCAAATAATCAGTGAGCCATAATGTGTGCTGTAACCTCTAGCAGACAGTCAGTGAGCGGTAATGATACACTGTAACCTCTGGCAACCAATCACAATTACTGCCTGATTTGATTAATTTTTGTATGTCTCAGAGCATCAAACATCCCTAGCAGGGGTCAAGTCCTGGGGAAAAAAGTGTGGGAACTCCCACCCAAGATCCACTCCCCACCAAAAAAATAAATAAATTATGCACTCATATGCATATATACTAAACCGCATGTTTGTTTTTTTTCGATCCACTGTACCTTAGTATTCCTTTATGTTACTGGCCGCTTCCTGTATATGGATTCATCGGGTAGTGTGCGGGTATTCGCATGTTACCCGCAAGTTCTTTTGAAATCCCTTGATAACTCGTGGCAGACCACCGCAAAAGGCTCCTGGGAACAATGACAAAAGCTCCCAGGAGACATTGCGGCATCGAGGAAGTGACGGAATACCCGCACACTACCTGATGAATCCATATACAGGAAGCAGCCAGTGACATAAAGGATTACTAAGGTTTGCCTGACAGTGACTCGAGCTGGGCATCACCGCTTAGTGAAGGATTGGCTCGGGCGGCTCGGCTGCTCTAGTCCTGCAAAGGGAACTGAGTTCCTGCTGTGAAAAAAGTGCAGGGACTCCGTTCCCACGCATTCCCGCAGGACTTGAGCCCTGATCCCTAGGCACTTCCTTAGGGATAAAATATGTTTTTGGTAGACGGTGAATCCTGTCTATAATCAGCTCCGATTCAGGCACTTCAGGTAGCAATATTTTAAAGAGATAACAGGCAAATCAGCAGAAGTTGTGTGTCTGCACCAATTCATGGATGTGTGAGGGGAAGACCATTCACTTCAGTGGACTGCCCTACCTACAAAAACGCAAGGAAAGAAGGCCCTGACACTATTGTTAAAATTGTGTTGCATCGAAAATGCACTGTGTTTGCCAATGTGTGACGATACTAAGAATTAATGGCACCCCTTTGTGTCTGTTAAAGAGCAGCTCATTTGTCTGTGTGTCGGGAACATGCACAATTTTGCACACATTCCCCAACACACAGTAATGCGAACCAAGCCTTATGCCGCGTACACACGATCATTTTTCAGCATGAAAAAAATGTTGTTTTTCAGCATGTCCAAAAAATTACGTTTTCCCAACTTCATCATTAAAACGACGTTGCCTACACACCATCGTTTTAAAAAAATGATCTAGCAAAGCGCGGTGACGTACAACACGTACAACGGCACTATAAAGGGGAAGTTCAATTCGCCTTTGGGCTGCTTTAGCTGATTCGGTGTTAGTAAAAGACGATTTACGCTTTTCTGTCTGTTACAGCGTGATGAATGTGCTTACTCCATTATGAACGGTAGTTTTACCAGAACGAGCGCTCGCGTCTCATAACTTGCTTCTGAGCATGCGCTGTTTTTTTAGCCCACACACGATCATTTTTTACAACCCGAAAAACAACATAGTTTAAAACGACGTTAAAAAATGCAGCATGTTCGAAATTCTTTTTTGTCGTTTTTCAGAACCTGAAAAATGATGTGTAGCCCACACACGATCATTTTAAATGACGTTTTTGAAAAACAACGTTTTTTTTCATGCTGAAAAATGATCGTGTGTACGCGGCATCAGATTGGAGTACCTTAGGACCAAAAATATTTTTCAAGGGTGCTGTGACCAGTAAATGTTTGCTGTACACTATAACATTTTTATTTCTCCCTGCACTTGTACTAAAAGTGATTTTGTTTCTCAGCTCCTTTCTTCTCTGTCATCAGCTCTGCATAAACCCAACTTGTAACTCTTCCATTATCCTCCCCAGCCTTCCCTGCTTTAGGTCCATTACCAATTGTCTTCTGTCTCATTTAACATCTGCATGCCAGCTGACTTCCCCCACCCTTGCTCCACCATATCCTTTCACTGTAAGGGCTGCATTTTTAAAGAATATCATGTTCTTGTGTCTCCTTTTCTTACCAACTACATCCTAACTATATTATCCCTGTAATGAACAGATGTATTTTAATCAGTATAAAAATGAGATAAAGACAAAATGATCTCAGTCTCAGCACACTTGTACTTATTTATGTTGACTGTCCCCTTGGTAACAGCTAATTACATAGACAGTACTGGCTACTTCTTGCCATACCCTGTTTATTTGTGGGCAAATCTCATTTATCATGTAATTTGAAGAAAAAAATTAAAATAAAACATTCCAATCAAAGGCAATTGTTTGCAGGTGTACAAAATGCACCTTAATGGAAAAATCTGACATTTCTGATTTGCTGTGAAATTTTGAAGTTTCATTTTGTGTTGCAGACATTTGGATTGCTGGTCAGACTCTGGAAATATTACAGCACTGGTAATGGCAGAAATGACCTAGGGCTAGATTCGCGTAGCTGCGCCCATTCGTACGGCGGCGCAGCGTATCGTATTTACGCTACGCCGCCGCAACTTACAGGAGCAAGTGCAGTATTTACAAAGCACTTGCTCCATAAGTTGCAGTGCCGTAGCGTAAATGGGGCCGGCGTAAGCCCGCGTAATTCAAATGTGGAAGGGGGGCGTGTTTTATGCTAATGTGTGATGACCTGATGTGATTGACGTGTTTTACGAACGGCGCATGCCAGTGTCCATTGCTCCCAAGTACGCCACAACGACGTATTGGTTTCGACGTGAACGTAAATTACGTCCAGCCCTATTCGCGAACGACTTACGCAAACGACGTAAAAAATTCAAATTTCGAAGCGGGAACGACGTCCATACTTAACATTGGCTGCGCCACCTAATAGCAGGAGCAACGTTACGCCGAAAACGCCTTACGCAAACGACGTAAAAAACTACCGCCGGCGCATTTACGTTTGTGAATCGACGTAACTAGGTAATTTGCATACTCTACGCCGAAAACAACGGAAGCGCCCCTAGCGGCCAGCGTGAGAATGCACACGATTATACGCCGCCGCATTCAAGTTACGTCGGAGGAGGAAGCCTATTTTTTGGACGTATCTGCGTTGGAGAATCGGCGTAACGATACTCCGACACAGACTATGAATCCTTCTGCTTATGGCTCTGGTAAACTTTAGTCTTGTAGGGTGGCATCGCTGTGGTTGTGACTGTGTGTGGGGGAACAGGCCTATCCACTGGAACCTATGCAGTGCATAGGCCTGCCCTGTTCCTTCTTCTTTGAATGTGCTTGCTATTGTAAGAGATCTTCTGTCCCCTGAAGCCTTATATTCTTATGTCTGCTTCTGACCAGGCACCCACTCCTACATACCTCCCAACTTTTAGCAATAGGAACGAGAGACACCTATTAGCAAATGTATGTAGGCATAGGATACACTCCCTGCCATGGCCCCTTATTAGAAAATTATACAAAAAAATTAGTGCTGTCAAACGATTAAAATTTTTAATCGCGATTAATCGCATTAATGTCATAGTTAACTCACGATTAATCTATCTAATTTATGACGAATTTCCCCACAAATATCGCACAATTCTGCAAGTGATTATAATTTATGATCGCTGTTTTCTAGCTGATCTAAAACCATTTTTGACATAAAGGGACACTTTTGGACAATCTACAGTTTTTCAGGCAGAAAGAATAGTTTTTATTTTATAAAAGTACATGTAGGACACTGGGCAGACCACTAGGGACAAGGGGGGTGTGTATTTTTTACATACAGTACTGTAATCTATAAGATTACAGTATACTGTGTGTATTGTGTTTTGTTTACTTTTTTGAATTTGGCGCCGTTCTCCGCTCCCGTGCGTCGTAACGTCGCAGGGAACGGAGATCGGCGTCACACAGAGGCACTGTGAATCGAGCGAGGAGGACCCGCCGAGCGAGGAGGACCCGCCAAGCGAGGAGGACCCGCTCGATCACACAGCGGGGTGGCATCGCTGGATCCAGGGACAAGGTGAGTAACTTGCCTGTGAATCCAGCGAGAAGGTAAGCCGCGACGCGCCGCTGCACACTCTGCACGTCCACCCCGAGGGCTCCTGCGTTAATCGCGCGATAAAAATATTGACGGCGTTAACATGGGTTTGCGTTAACGCCGTTAATATCGCGTTTAACGCACAGCCCTAAAAAAAATATTAGTTAAACCCAAAAGTCACAAGTGTTTTTTTTTGCCACTACTATTCCTTTATATTGGCTTTTGAAATTTACCAATGTAGAAATTTATGAAAGTTTAAAGGAACACTAAAAGCAAAAATGTTTAAAAAAAATAATAACAAACATGTTATACTTACCTCCACTGTGCAGCTTGTTTTGCAGAGTGTCCCCGAACCCTGTCTTCTGGGGTCCCTCGGCGGCAGTCTCGGCTCCTCCTTGCAAAAGCTTTCCACCTTCATGCGGGCATAGCCGCCGACTGTATCACTCGGCCCCGCCCCCCCAGCGCGCCGCGTCATCGGATGTGATTGACAGCAGTGCCAGCCAATGGCTGCGCTGCTATCAATCCGTCCAGCCTAGCCAATCAACGGCCAGGCTGGGAACAGAAGAGGATCACGGGGACGCACGCGGGACTTTCGAGGGGTGAGGTAAGTAAAACGGGGGTGAGGGGGGGGGCGGTACAGTCGGATGTTTTTTTCACCTTAATGCATAGGATGCATTAAGGTGAAAAAACATTTACCTTTATAACCCCTTTAAGTACTGGGAAACATTTTTGAAAGATAAATAGTGCATTTAATATACAGTGAACCCAAAAAGACCCATTGTGTGAGCCACTCTGGCTTTCGTATGGGGCACGAGTCCTTGACATCCACTACCAAGAGTGCCGGTCTGGGTGGAAGCTCGTCCCAGGCTTAATGTATGAGAAAGTCTGCCTTTAGCCACACATTAATGCAATCCCTTGGATCAATGGTTGGTGGCAACCTCAGCCTGGTCTCCCACCATGACCAAATGAGGGACAAATAAGGAGCAAAGAGGGACAGAAGGACTTTAATCCAAATCAGGGACTTCCTACTTAATATTAGACGGCCTTATCAGATTGTAAGTTCTCATGAGCAGGGCCTTCCTAAACATCTAGTATTGTATCATAACTGTACTGCCTCTCTTATGTTGTAAATAAATAAATATATATTTAAAAAAAAACAATATCTATATATATATCTTGTACAGGACACCGGGGGTGGGTCCTGGACGGGGGTGCTATACGGCACCACTGTTTGGACTATGGTCCATTTAAATAGAGGTAGAAGGTTCAGGGGGTCACCCAAAAGTGGGTGAAAAGTTCCAGGCAGGCGCTAATTCAGAGAGGACTGGCTTGCAGTCTTCTCTATCTTAATAAAGTAGTTTGGGGCCTGGAATTTTGGAGGCTCCAAAGTGTTATTTGGGTGGGATGGAGCCTCCACTCCTAAACCCTGGAAGCCAGCGCACAAGGGGTTAAAATCTCTCAGACAACCACCCATTAAAGCAGGAAGTGATGCTGGAGGGGGTGAGTGAGTTGGGAGAGTGCACCTGTGAGGACAAGATGGAAGTCTGCTAGCTGCTCAGAGAGGACTTTTGAGTAGTTTGGAAGTGAAGCTGTGTCTGCAGGGAAGGTCTGGAGGACTTCTTACTAAAAACGTATGTGCCTTTCTTTTGGTTGTTTTTCTGAAGAAAGACTTTTTTTTCATTTATGCTGGAAACAAGCAGGACTTTTGTTGTGACGTTTTGGATGCTGAAGAAAAGCTTTATTTTGTTTTGTTTGGTCACCAATAAAGACCCTTTGCTTTACGGACACGGTTTTACGCACTTGTCTCGCGGAGCTTAAAGACCCCCAAAGTTCACAACTGGTGGAGAATGCGGGCAAAGTGCATTTGCAGGCGCAAAAACCGTTTAAAACTGACATTTAAAGAGACAGTATACTTATGGCATGTCTTGGGTGAAGTCTGCCCAGGCGTTACAAACAGCAGACAAAGGCATGGAGGAGGTCGTTAAGGCTTTGGCACAAGCCACTGTGACCCAGCAGCAAGCCACTGTGGCCCAACAGCAAGCGTCAGCAGAGTCAAACCGTCGCCATGAGAAAGCGATGGCTCAGCAGCAGCAGGCCCTGGCACAGGCTATAGCTGCGCAGCAGGAAAATACACGGCTGCTATCCGCCCAGTTTACGGCCCAGCAGGAGTCCACTCAAGCACAGGTGGCTGCCTTGCAGGAGGCCGTACAGCAGCTGGCTCAGGGACAAGTGCAAGCGGTCGTTGCCACTAGCAACCCAGTGTCTGTGAGGGCCAGCCATTTTTTGCAAAAACTAACGCCCAGCGATGACGTGGAAGCCTTTCTCACCACCTTTGAAAGGATAGCAGAGAGAGAGGGGTGGCCCCGGGACCAATGGGCTGGCATTATCTCCCCTTTCCTCACTGGTGACCCGCAAAAAGCCTATTTTGACCTCCCAGCTGAGCACATCAGGGACTATGAGCGTCTAAAAACCGAGATCCTGGCCCGCCTGGGAGTGACCACAGCCGTCCGGGCTCAAAGGGTGCATCGCTGGCGGTACAAACCTGACCAACCCCCCAGGTCCCAAATGCATGAACTAATTCAGTTGGTTAAAAAATGGCTGCAGCCAGAAAAGTTGTCAGGTCCACAAATGGTGGAACGAGTGGTGATGGACCGGTACCTACGGTCCCTACAAGATGACCTACAGCGCTGGGTAAGCCATGGAAACCCTACTAATGCTGACCAGCTGGTCGAGCTGGTTGAACGGTATACCGTGGTGGAGGACCTGCTTGGGCCTACCAAGCGTCGAGAACCCACGCCAAGGACACCCAGACCAGTCACCAACCTGAGGAGAGAAGCCTTGCCAGATGTTGGCGTCCGCAGGTTTACACCATCTGCCCTAGAACCACGGAGGTCGGTTCCTGTACCAAAGATGGGAGACATACAATGTTGGCGATGTCGGTCCTGGGGGCATACCCGGGCACAATGCCCACTGCAGGAGGAGCCTATGGAGTGCGGAACTGGTCGGAGAAGCTCCTTCTATGTGCGAAGTGTGTGTACCACTCATCTTGACCTGGCTGCAGGACGGTTTGAGTGCGAAGTGTGGGTGAACCACCTTCCTGCCAGGGCTCTACTGGACTCCGGCAGCATGGTCACACTCGTACATGCCAGGGTGCTTGGGAGGATAGGCCCAGTAACTAAGACTCTACGGGTAGTATGTATCCATGGGGACACCAAGGAGTACCCCTTGGTCCCGGTAACTGTGTCCTATGGCCATACCTCGGTTACCCAGGAGGTTGGGGTGGTAAAAAGCTTGATACATGACATCATAGTGGGGCGGGACTGTCCACTATTTTTGGAACTATGGGACCAGGTACAGACGGGTCTGCCAGGAGAACTGGGGACACTGAGCTTGGAAGGGACAGAGTCCGGGGGATCCGGGCCTGAAACCTCCACAACACACCCCTCTAATGTGGAAATACCTGTTGGTGATAATGACGTTGCAGAGAATCTTAGTTCTAATAATAGTGGTCCTGTGTCAGGTCTCAAAACCGAGTTGAACTCTGAGGGGGGGGGAGTCTCCCCATTACAAGTCATGCTGGGGGAGGATGACGAGGAGCTCTCCCCGATTGAGGAGGGTGAGGGGGAAACATCCCCAAGGCCAGTGCATCCAGACCTGGATGTACCCAGGGGTGCGTTTGGCACCGCCCAGTTACAGGATCCTACCTTAGTGAACGCTCGAGAGCAGGTTTCTGTCATTGATGGGGTTTCACAAATACCAGGTGCAGATCAGAGGTTTCCTCATTTTGCGTTGAAGGGGGACCTAGTCTATCGTGTGGCTGAGAGCCGAGGGGAACCCATAGAGCAGTTGCTGGTCCCTCAACCGTATAGGCGGATGCTCCTTGATCTAGCCCACAACGACGCACTGGGAGGACACCTGGGGGCGGAGAAATGTAGGCCAGGATAACCGATCGGTTTTACTGGCCAGGGGTGAAGGCTGAGGTTAAAAGATATTGTGAGTCTTGTCCTGTTTGCCAGATAACTGCCCCAGTGCCCCGCTATAGAAACCCCCTAGTACCCTTGCCAATTATTGAGGTCCCATTTGAGCGGATCGCTATGGATCTTGTGGGACCCCTGGTAAAGTCGGCAAGGGGGTACCAATACATATTGGTCATCCTAGACTACGCCACTAGATACCCAGAAGCAGTCCCATTGAGAAAAACGTCCTCTAAGGCCATTGCCCGGGAGTTATTTCAAATGTTCTCACGTACTGGGTTCCCCAAGGAAATACTAACGGATCAGGGCACCCCTTTTATGTCAAAGGTGATGGCGGACTTGTGCAGGCTGTTTCAGATTAAGCAGTTGCGGACGTCCGTCTATCACCCGCAGACCGATGGCCTAGTTGAGAGGTTTAACAAAACTCTAAAGTCCATGTTAAAAAGAGTGGTCCAGAAAGACGGGAAAGATTGGGACATGTTACTCCCTGCCCTGTTGTTCGCTATCCGGGAGGTACCACAGGCATCCACGGGTTTCTCGCCATTTGAGCTAGTGTACGGACGAAGGCCCCGGGGGTTGCTTGATCTGGTAAAGGAAACGTGGGAAAGTGAGTCCTCCCCGCACAAAACCGTGGTAGAGCATATTTCTCAAATGCGAGAAAGGGTGGCTAAAGTGATGCCGATGGTGAGAGAGCACATGCAGAAGGCTCAGGATGCCCAAAGAAGGGTATATAATCGGTCGGCTAAAGTGAGACAGTTACAAGTAGGAGACAGGGTAGCTGTCCTAATACCCACAGTGGAGAGCAAGTTCTTGGCCAAATGGCAAGGTCCATTTGAAGTAGTAGAGAAAGTGGGTGAGGTAAACTATAAGGTACACCAACCAGGAAAAAGAAAACCCTACCAGATTTATCACATAAATTTGTTGAAGCTCTGGAGAGACAGAGAACCGGTGTCCGCGGTGGTGGCGGTACAGTCAGGGGACCATGTAGGGATCGACCTGGTGCAGGTTGCGGCTACCCTAACTAGGCCCCAAACCCAGCAAGTAAAAGAATTTCTGCAAAGGAATAGGGACATGTTTTCAGGGTTGCCAGGGCTCACCAACGTCATTGAGCATGACATTGTGACTGAGCCCAAGGTGAAAATCCGGCTTAAACCCTACCGTATCCCAGAAGCTTATAGAGTGTCAGTGTCTGGAGAGGTTAAAAGGATGCTCGAACTTGGGGTCATCGAAGAGTCGCAGAGCGAGTGGTCCAGTCCGATCGTGTTGGTGCCCAAACCCAATGGTACTCTCCGCTTCTGCAACGATTTTAGAAAACTCAACGAGGTCTCCAAGTTCGATGCATACCCCATGCCACGGGTAGATGAGCTGATTGAGAGATTGGGTCCTGCCAGGTACATCACCACGCTGGACCTCACAAAAGGTTACTGGCAGATTCCCCTGACCAAGGAGGCCAGAGAGAAAACAGCTTTCTCTACCCCGGAAGGTCACTTCCAGTATAAAAGAATGCCGTTTGGTCTTCACTCCGCCCCCGCCACATTCCAAAGGGCCATGGACAAAACTTTACGTCCACACCTACGGTATGCCTCCGTTTACCTGGATGACATAGTCATTTTCAGCACGGACTGGGATTCCCATCTTCCCCGGGTACAGGCAGTGGTAGACTCCTTGAGAAGAGCGGGGTTCACCATCAATCCGGAGAAGTGTGCGGTTGGGGTGGAGGAAGCCAAGTACCTAGGATACATTGTAGGTAGAGGGTTAGTGAAGCCCCAAATGAGCAAGGTAGAGGCCATACAGGGCTGGCCCCGCCCCCTAACAAAGAAACAGGTCAGAGCGTTTTTAGGCCTAGTTGGGTACTATAGGAGGTTTGTCCCCAACTTCGCCACCATTGCGGCACCGCTAACTGACCTCACCAAAGGCCGAAAGTCGGTCATGATTAAATGGAATGCCGAGGCTGAAAAATCTTTTCAAATGCTTAAGACCGCACTCTGCCAGGATCCGGTGCTTGTGGCGCCAGATTTTTCTAAGGATTTTATAGTGCAGACAGATGCCTCAAGTGAAGGGCTAGGAGCAGTTCTGTCTCAAGAAATCAACGGAGAGGAGCATCCAATAGTTTTTCTTAGTAGGAAACTGACGCCAGCTGAGAAAAACTATGCGGTGGTGGAGCGCGAATGTCTTGCCATCAAGTGGGCTTTGGACTCCCTACGTTATTTTCTCCTAGGTAGGAAGTTTCGCCTTATATCAGACCATGCTCCTCTTACGTGGATGAGACAGAACAAACACACCGATGCCAGGGTAACAAGGTGGTTTCTGTCTCTGCAGGAGTTCAATTTCATGGTAGAGCACAGACCCGGGAGACAGCATCAGAATGCCGATGCCCTCTCCCGAGTCCATTGTATGGTGTCTACTGTTGCCTCCAACACCTCCGCGTTGAGGCAGAGGGGGGGGGATATGTACAGGACACCGGGGGTGGGTCCTGGACGGGTGCTATACGGCACCACTGTTTGGACTATGGTCCATTTAAATAGAGGTAGAAGGTTCAGGGGGTCACCCAAAAGTGGGTGAAAAGTTCCAGGCAGGCGCTAATTCAGAGAGGACTGGCTTGCAGTCTTCTCTATCTTAATAAAGTAGTTTGGGGCCTGGAATTTTGGAGGCTCCAAAGTGTTATTTGGGTGGGATGGAGCCTCCACTCCTAAACCCTGGAAGCCAGCGCACAAGGGGTTAAAATCTCTCAGACAACCACCCATTAAAGCAGGAAGTGATGCTGGAGGGGGTGAGTGAGTTGGGAGAGTGCACCTGAGAGGACAAGATGGAAGTCTGCTAGCTGCTCAGAGAGGACTTTTGAGTAGTTTGGAAGTGAAGCTGTGTCTGCAGGGAAGGTCTGGAGGACTTCTTACTAAAAACGTATGTGCCTTTCTTTTGGTTGTTTTTCTGAAGAAAGACTTTTTTTTCATTTATGCTGGAAACAAGCAGGACTTTTGTTGTGACGTTTTGGATGCTGAAGAAAAGCTTTATTTTGTTTTGTTTGGTCACCAATAAAGACCCTTTGCTTTACTGACACGGTTTTACGCACTTGTCTCGCGGAGCTTAAAGACCCCCAAAGTTCACAATCTATATATATATATATATCTATATATATCTATATATATATATATATATATATATATATATAGATAGATAGATATATAGCATTAGTATATATTAGTACAGTACAGTACTGTGCAAAAGTTTTATACTGTGCAAAAGTTTTATTCAGTTTCAAAAAATGCTGTAAATTAGAATTGCTTTCAAAAATAGAAGTGTTAATAGTTAATTTTTTTATCAATTAACAAAATGGAAAGTAAATGAACAGAAGAGAAATCCAAATCAATATGTAACACTGGCCCCCGTAGGGAATGCTGTGTGTAGACTTCCCTGGACCTCCCCCTAATTATCTTGCTAGGGGGTTTCACACGACTTCCTTAAATCTCATTTGCTCGTTATCCAATAATTAATCCATGGTGTTTGTTTTTTTTGGTATTTTTTGTTGGAACTTGGGAGAAGGTAATAGTGGGATACTCCAACTGGAACTAATTACAGGTGAGGACAACTCTCACTTGGCCTCAACAGGTTGAATGTGGTAGCAGAATTTATGAAACTGTTTTATCTTCAGGAAACTCACTAGCATCTCCTTTGACTAACACCTGTCCACTGACTCTACTAGCTGGAGGAATGGCCCTCACAGGGCAGGCTCCATGACACAGATCCATAGTCACAGTAGGCAGAAAAATATCCTTCCTTCCTGGTGTGTCTCCCTTCCAGTCAGCTCTGCAGGACATCTTGGTTGCAGCTTTACTCGGATTCAGGCCCTCAGGTCAACCACCTGAGGCTGCATGGCAGCTTGTGCACAGAAGGGTCAGCTTCCCCTCCCTCCGTGACCCCGTTTTCCAGCCAAAGACCCCGAGCACATGTGCCCTTGCCGTATATACAGTCACCCAGCATGCACCGAGGCACTTTCCTCTGCCAATGTCCAGGGCTATAACTATGCCTAAACTCTATATTGTCAGGTTTCCTCCCACTGACTAATATTCCCCATCCTTTTGGACCAGTGTGAAACTTTGAAATAACATGAGCAGCCCCTGAGCACCATCAGCAGACCCTATCAATGGATCTCTGCTCTCTGTTAGGCAGAGAGCATCTCAATTTACCTGGCAGCCTTCCTGGTAAGCATAAAAATCCAAAAATGATACTTCCTTCTAGCACCTACCTAGGAGGGTGCTACAAATATTTGGTGCATCAACTCTTCTAGGTACACTTGCACACAATTTTTGAAGGAACTCGGCAGGTAGGTAGTTCCAAACATCTTGGAGAACTAACCACAAATCTTCTGTGGCTGTTGGCTGCCTCAAATCCTTCTGTCTCTTCCTGTAATCCCAGACAGACTTAATGCTGTTGAGTTTATGGCTCTTTGGGGTTCAAACCATCACTTCCCGGACTCCTTGTATTCCTTACACTGAAGATAGTAATTAATGACATTAGCTGTATTTTTGGGGTTGTTGTTCTGCTGCAGAATAAATTTGGAGCCAATCACACGCCTCCCTGATGGTATGGCATGATGGATCAGTATATGCCTGTATTTCTCACTAAGGACACCATTGATCCTGGCCAAATCTCCAACTTCACTTGCCCCAAACTTGCAAGGCCCCACCATGTTTCACTTTTGCCGGCAGAAACTGCCTCCTGCTACAGCCAAATATTTCAAATTTTGACTCATCAATCCAGAGCACCTGCTGACATTTTTCTGCAGTTCCTATGTTTTCATGCATAGTGAGTGAGTGAAAAACTTATATAGCGCAACACATGCGAACTGAATCGCCTCTGGGCGCTTAGTATCCATTCCTGAGTAAACTTTTTGACCTCAGAAGAGGTTTTGATCTTTCTCCTGAAGGCCAAGTGGTTCCCCTCCAATCGGATGGTGGTTGGTAGAGTGTTCCACAGTCTAGGTCCTTGGACTGCAAATCTTCGTTCTCCTTTGGACTTTTATCTGGCTTTGGGTATCTGGAGTAGATTGGTTGGTGAATCGCAGAACGCGATTGGGGTTGTGAGGATATGGAAACAAGGCTAAGTGACTCAACTGCACTGCCCTGCACATTACACTGCAGGATGGCTTAGGAAGAGGTGTTTGGAACCAAGACTGAGGAGTAAGATAGTTGATGGACAATGCACTTTTTACATTACATTTTTGCTCTTTATTTGGGCTTTAAAGAAGCTGAAGACATTTGACATGCTTATGGGTGCAAAAACAGAATGACGTTATTGTACTAGATTTAGGAATACAAATGTAAATTTTTTAGTCCTCAAACTAATAAGACAAGCCCTGCAGCATCCCCTTATTTAGGTAATAACATAGCAAGCAATGCTAAATAATATAACCTGAATAATATAACCTGAACATAAACTGAAATTATATATAAAATAACTGGTTTCAGGCAAATGAATTGCAAATGAGTTGCTGCATTTTAAACGTCTTGTTAGATTGCTGAGTATGACATTACGATATTATGAATGTGCCTGTTTAATATGATTTATATTTTTTTCCTCTTACTGGGAAGTAAAGAATATAAACTGTTTCTTTTTCTTTCTTTTCTGCCATCAATACCAAGTAGAAAGTGTCCATGTTATGAGAGAACTATTAAGACTGCCATTTCTATCCTTATTCTGAAAATGGTTGTTACCTGTCTGTCCCTGACTTTAATAACTCACAAAACCAGAACAAGCAACTAGAAGTTTGAGAAAGGTTAGAGATCAGCAACAGTAGCCCCAGTAGCCCCATACAGTAATTCTCTCTTGTTATGTTTCCTTTAAAGTGGAAAGGAAGTTTAAATAAAAAAAAAACCTTCTGTCCTGTCTTTATCATTGCTTTCACCATGGCCATCTTTATTATTGATTGGACCTTAGGCAAACATTTTTTTGGCCCCCCCATCATGCAAAATCGCTCTCCACCCCAACATCCCCAATAACAAATGAAGCCAGCTAAGTTTTGGGCCCGGTAACCATTGGTGCAATTTAAAGCAGTCTGTAAGACCTGCAGGTAGTATTGGGGCTTTAGGGTAGCTTGTAGGCTGTTCCTAATGGCTCAGTCTATTATGGTGGAAACAATTAGCAGCCACAAAGCTCTCCCACCAGACCCACCGTAAAAGCACCAGTGACCCTTTCGATCAGGAGTCCACTCACACTGGTTTGCCCATTATGACTCTGGTAGGCAGCACTGAAGGTCCTTATCCATAGTCCCCCAATAAGTGCACTTGGTGCCCCAGTCAATCTCAATGCTCCAAGTTACTCACTGTACTCATACACTCCTAGTTACTACAAATTACTCACAGTAACCCTAGTTATTTCAGATTACTCACAAAGACCCCAAGTTACTTACAATATTCCAAGATACTCCAAAATTACTCAATACCCCCAAGTTACTCCAAATTACTTATAGCACTCCATGCTACTCCAGATCATGCACAGCACTCCAAATTACTCCAGGCCACTCAGAGTACTCTAAGTTACTCCAGACCACTTACAATATCCCAAGTTATTTACGATACTCTAAAAACACTCAAATTACTCCAAGTTACTCCAAAATCATTCACAGTACTGCAAGTTACTCGCAATGCCTCAAGTTACTCCCTATTCTCACCATACTCCAAGTTACTCCCAGTACTCCAGGTTACTCCAAATAACTCCACATACTCCAAGTTTCCCCAAATTATCCCTAGTACTCAAAGTTACTCTAAGTCACTCCCAGTACTTCAAGTTATTCCAAATTACTCCCAGTTCTCTAAATTACTCCTGGTACTCCAAGTTATTCCAAATCAGTCCCAGTACTCCTAGTTTCTCCCGTGACTCCAAGTTGCTCACAGCTCTCCAATAATACTCACTATACTCCATGCTAATCACAGTGCCTCAGTTTTGTCCCCTGATTCGGTACTAACAGAGCCCTCACAGTACCCCAGCTCCCCTGCAGTCAGTCCTATCAATGTGTCCAGCGCCCTAACTCACAGCATGCCTGTAGCTCCTCCTGCCAGTTTGTCCCATAGGTCCTCCTGCCAGTGTGTCCAACTCTCATGCCTTCTCCCACAGTTTTACAGCTGATCCACCTGTCAATGTGCGCGCAGCTAATCCTCTCAGTGTGTCCTGAATCTTGTGCCCTTATTTACAGTTGTCTGGCTGCTACACCTATCAGAGTGCTTGAATCTCCTCCTTTTAGTGTTTCTTGACTCCTGGGCCCTCACTTACAGCTTTTGCAGGCAACACAGGCTCAAAGGGCAGCTGATTTGGGCCCCACAACAATGTTTGGGCATGGGGCAGCTGCCCCTTTTGCTCCATGTTAAACACAGCCCTAGCCTTAACTATATTAAAGGAATTTTCACCCACCTTTGTGGGTAGACGGTATTTTAGTAGGCAATCTTGTTTAGTTCTGAACAGAGCTAGTGTTTTCCTTTCAAGTCCAAGTTTGGTTTGTTGGTCTATTTTTATAAAGGTTTTAGTTTAGTGCCCCGCACCGAAGGGGCCGCTGCATAAAACACAGGTTTCTCTTACCTGATCAGGGGCTGCCAGGCCCAGGTATCAGTCTAGAACACACAGACAAAAACAGGCTCAGTCTACAAGTGTCTTTTTGGGGATTTATTGAACAATAGAGAAGGATGAGGGAGCGGGATACTCCAAAAAATGCAAGTAGGTACAGAACGACAAATTCTCAAGCAAAAATCCTTCAACAGCAGCCTTTAAATATTGTTGGAGGAAGTTTGAACAGCCAATTCATATGCTACTCTGTAAAAGCAGTTGCAGTCCTTGTAGCTACCCTTGGCATCTATGATCTAACCCTCAAAGCTCAGTCATATCTGAAGCTCTAGGCAAATATCCTACTTACAATGTTCAGATACAGCTCTCCAACCAGCTGACCTGTGACACTTTTCCACGAAGGGGGTCCTCCTGAAGCTCAGCTTCATAAGGTAATGTCCTCCAGCAAATGTCTTTCAGGTGCTCACCCAAACACATGCTGAGGCCAAACAGCAACATATCTTCATCAGCGCAGGCTGCCTCCCAGGGGAAAAGGGTCCAGGAGAAGAGAGCTTTGAACAAGCTTTCCTAAAGATTTACCTTTTCTCCAGTAACCTTCTGGTTGCTCCCTCCCAGGTAATGGCTGAGGTCAAATAAATATTCATAGCCCAGAGATTGATCCTCCTACTCCCTACTCCTATTGATGGAAGCTTCCTCCAGAGGCAGGCAGGAGAAATCAACCCCCAGGTTTAGGGATAGACCTGGCCAGACCTGAAAAAAAAATTGCTGGTCCGCTGAGTGTGGCAGAGCCAAAAATGTATCCAGCCTAGGACAGAGTGCTATAAAAGTAATTATAAGCCGTTTAAACCCCAATAAAGGGCCATCGCTTGTTTGTCACAATTTTTGTATGTTATGTATTATTTACAGTATTTATTGTCCGTTGGTTATGGTATTGTAAAGTTTTGGGGGTTGGTTTAATATGGGATTGTACAATCCCTTGTCCCAGAGACACAGCAGGAAGTAAGTTTCAAAGTGAGGGGAACTCCCCACTTAGACAGTTGTTACCAAAAGCATTGGATGATTTCCTCCCACCTCCTGTTCTTATGACAGCTTTAAATATTTTAGATACCCCATCACTTTGTGTTCCAGATAAAAAAATCACCAGGACCAACAAAGCAGGATGGGATGATGTTATCTCTGTGAGATTTTTGGCTGGACTTAGGGAGGTAGGTACAATAGATGACCTACACCTATAGCAAGGGCATTATCCAATGTTAGTCAAAGTTGCACAGTTTGTTTTTATCTACAGGTGAACTTTACCTGCATAGGCATTTTTTTGGCAAAGGTGAGCCAACCCATTAACCCTTTTGAGGTGGTGGTGGGGGGGGGGGGGGGTTTACATATACTGTGTGTAAGTCTGCCAAGCTGTCTGTCAGCTGTCAGATGGAATAGATCTGACACCCCCATATGTGTCAGCCCTCACCCAAACAGATCCATCTGCAAATCAGGGACTGGCATGATGATATCAAACTAATGACCTGGAAATGATGGCCCGGATTCATAGACACTGGCGCATATTTATGCCGGCGTAGCGTATCTCTTTTAGGCTACGCCGGCGTAGCGCTGAGCGCCAAGCACAGTATTCACAAAGCACTCGCCCCTAAATCTACGCTGGGTTTCCTCAACGTAAGCCAGCGTAGGTGGAAGTGTGCGTGAGCCATGCTAATGAGGCGTGACCCCATGTAAATGATGTACTGAGCGTCATAAAGATACGAATAACGTACGGCGCATGCGTCGTCCCGTTGACGCAACCCAGTGCGCATGCGCAGAATCACGTCGAAACTTCTCCCTAAGATACGTCGAATCACTGCCTACGACGTGAACGTAACCTACGCCCAGCCCTATTCACGTACTACTACAAAAACAGCGTAAAATACGACGGATGTTCCCTGGTCCATACCTTTGCATGAGTTGTGCCTCATAGATGGGGAATAACTATACGCCGGACGTAAGCCTTACGCCGGGCGCAACTACGTTCGTGAATCGACGTACCTCCCTCATTTGCATATTTGCAATGAGGCGGCCAGCGTAAATATGCGCCCACGATACGCCGACGTAGGAAAGTTATGTCGGTCGGAATTAGCCTTTTTTCAGGCGTATCTAGTTCTGTGGGCACGGCGCACAGATACAACGGCGCATAGTTACACTTACGCGGCGTATCTTGAGATACGTCGGCGTAAGTGTTTTGTGAATCCGGCCCGATGTGTATAACATTACATCTGGATCCTGGTTTTACTTTCCCCAGCCAGTATGGCCAAGAAAATAGCTAATGGAGTGTGATCTGGCAGACAGGGGAGACATCAGGGGTGAATCCTGATGTCTCATTAAAGAGAACCTGTCACTGATGCCCCGTACAAACGATCACTTTTTGTGATGAAAAAAAATGACATTTTGAAAAACGTCATTTAAAATGATCGTGTGTGGGCTTCACATCATTTTTTGTCTTTTGAAAAACGACAAAAAAAAATTCGAACATGCTTCAATTTTTTATGTCATTTTTTTAAATGTCATTTTTTGTGTCATAAAAAATGATCGTGTGTGGGCAAAAATGAAGTTTTAAACCCGCACATGCCCAGAAGCAAGTTATGAGACGGGAGGTAAAACTACCATTCATAATGGAGTCAGCACATTCATCACGCTGTAACAGACAAAAAAGCACAAATCGTCTTTTACTAACAAGTAACCAGCTAAAAGCAGCCTGATGGCGAAAAGGACTTCCCCTTTAGAGTTCTGTCGCTTTGTTCATCATTTTTCAAAAACGACGGTGTGTGGGCAACATAATTTTGAATGATGAAGTTGGAAAAATTTCGTTTTTTTTTTCATGGTGAAAAATTACATTTTTTTTCATCACAAAAAGTGATCGTGTGTACGGGGCATGAGAATTACAACACACTTTTTGTCCCCTATGTTAAGGAAAAAAATGTTTTAAAATGTGAACACCCAAGCACTTAAAATGTCCCCTCCAAAAACATTTTTGAGCCCCCTCCACCCCCACAAACATGAATATATGAGCACAAATGTAAGTGTCGGGGGAGCCTACACACAAAAACACAAATTGCGCTACACATTTTACATGCACAATGGAGCAAGAGCAATAATTCCAATTCCAGGCTCATTATTCATAGTTACATCTAAACTGATCACCTGTTGGGGCTTTAAAACCACAGCCTATAGGAAAGGTACCAAAGTTTGTCTGGCACATGCAATTTTAAGGCTTGACATGTTGGGTATCTATTTACTCTGTGCCTTAAAATTAACTTCGGTGTATTTTTTACTGACATTTTTTATTATTAACTATCATTATTTTATTTTCTAGGGTATCTGCTTTGAGGAAATATTCTGTATAACGTTTTGAGGGTTTTACATAAATTACATAAACGGCTTTGGTAGTGAAAGGGTTAATGCAGAATTAACCTGCCACACAAAAATAAATAAATAAATAAATTGGAGCTTTTAGCCATAATGTGCTAGTAGAGTTATACGGCTAGTGATCCTCTTCAGCACTGCACTGTCAGCGCTGCCGTTAGTCACCGACACTGCCATATTCTCCTGATCTATCCTGTTTCAACTCTTCAGCTACTTGGTCTGTCTGGCCACGATGAAATCACCCCCACGTATTATTATTATTATTATTATCATACAGGATTTATATAGCGCCAACAGTTTGCACAGCACTTTACAACATGAGGGCAGACAGTACAGTTGCAAAACAATACAATACAGGAGGAAGCAGAGGGCCCTGCTCATTAGAGCTTACAATCTAGGAAAGTGCAGTGTTCCACTTTAATATAACCTGTGGACTGAATTAAAGCGGAGTTTCACCCAAAAATTGAACTTATGCTTTTCGGAATCCTCCCACCCTCTGGTGTGACATTTGGCACCTTTCAGGGGGGAGGAGGGAGCAGATACCTGTGCAATTCAGGTATTTTCTCCCACTTCCGGGCATAGGTCACCACGGCGACCTATGCCACGTCCTGCGCCCCCTCCGCCCCCCCCCTGCTGTCTTCTGGGAGACACACAGGTCCCAGAAGACAGCAGGGACCAATGGATTCGCGCAGCTCGACTCGCGCATGCGCAGTAGGGAACCGGGAAGCGAACCGACAAGGCTTCACTTCCTGATTCCCTTATCGAAGATGGCGGCGCCTTCACCCAAGAGCTGGGGGATGGATCTGCTTCGGGTGCCGACATCACGAGCGCCCAGGACAGGTAAGTGTCCATAGATTAAAAGTTAGCAGCTGAAGTATTTGTAGCTGCTGACTTTTAATAAAAAAAATTTGGCGGAACTCCGCTTTAAGATTGGATTTGTTAAATAAAGTAGTGCTGAAAAAAAATCCCTCTGCTGCCGATAACCCACTGAATGACAAATAAAGTCAGAGATAAAAACATAGACAGTCATATTACTGAGATATGTAGCTATTCGCCAGCACACCAAGGATCATCAATTTCGTCCAAGCAGTTTTTATTAAAGAAAAATCACATCACAAAACGGTGTAGTGCAATGTTTGGGAGCCACACAGGACCCCTTTGTCAGGCATGTGACTCACTCTCATCACATGCCTGACGAAGGGGTCCTGCGTGGCTCCGAAACGTTGCACTACACCGTTTTGTGATGTCATTTTTCTTTAATAAAAACCGTTTGGATGAAATTGATGATCCTTGCTGTCCTGGCGAATATCTACATATCGTATAAGTTCCAGCATCCAGCTGGCGGTCGCTACAGCACTCAGTACCTTAAGAGCTCATTCCAGGAATGTGTGCGATGGGAATATGAACTGTATATCACTGAGATAGACGTTAACTGCCATTTACTGTCATTCATTTTTGGGCTTTTATCTGCCTAAAGAAATCAAATGGAATGGAAACTAACTATTAACTACGTTATTGCTTTATTGATTTCAAGACTTTTAAAAATGTTTATAATGTATATAATCTCACAGTGAACAAATGTATTCACGATCTAATTTAAAACAACATGCAGGTTTATAATTATATTGACATATGATTTAAATTGTTAGGATCAGTAGCAAAATGTTGGCAACTCAGAATTGCAAATGCAATGCTGACCTCTAGTGGATAAATCATACACTGCATTACTTTCATCATAAAACTTTTTAGCAGCGCCTGCGTCTTTTCTACTCACTGCTGTTTAGTCTTGTTGATGGTTTGACAGCCGTGCAGGTGCAGGTCTTGTCACTAAACAGGCACTGTCTGCATTCGAGAACACATACCCACACCTATATCTGGTGTTACCAAATTGGGAACAGCGACTGTGTCTGTGCAGCCACTGCGCCAAATAGACATGAATCTGTACATCCCACGGGGGCAAAAAACAGCCCTTTACTAGGGTTGCCACCTCATCCCTTTAACCACTTAAGCCCCAGACCATTTTGTTGCTAAATGCCCAGGCCAGGTTTTGCGATTCGGCACTGCGTCACTTTAACAGACAATTGCGCGGTCATGCGACATGGCTCCCAAACAAAATTTCCGTCCTTTTTTCCCCACAAATAGAGCTTTCTTTTGGTAGTATTTGATCACCTCTGCGGTTTTTATTTTTTGCGCTATAAACAAAAAGAGAGCGACAATTTTGAAAAAAATGCAATATTTTTTACTTTTTGCTATAATAAATATCCCCCAAAAACATATATAAAAATAATTTTTTCCTCAGTTTAGGCCGATACGTATTCTTCTACCTATATTTGGTAAAAAAAATCGCAATAAGCGTTTATCGATTGGTTTGCGCAACATTTATAGCGTTTACAAAATAGGGGATAGTTTTATTGCATTTTTATTATTTTTTTTTTTTTTTACTACTAATGGCGGCGATCAGCGATTTTTTTCGTGACTGCGACATTATGACGGACACTTCGGACAATTTTGACACATTTTTGGGACCATTGTCATTTTCACAGCAAAAAATGCATTTAACCACAGGGGGCGCTGTAGGAGTTAGGGTTCACCTAGTGTGTGTTTACAACTGTAGGGGGGTGTGGCTGTAGGACTGACGTCATCGATCGAGTCTCCCTATAAAAGGGATCACTCGATCGATGCAGCCGCCACAGTGAAGCACGTGGAAGCCGTGTTTAAATACGGCTCTCCCAGTTCTTCAGCTCTGGGGAGCTATCGCGACGGAGGGGCTATAAACGAATAGCCGTGTCGTCGTCCCGGATCGCTCCCCGCGGGAATCCGACCACCGCATGTAGCGGGGGGGGGGTCCCGATCGGCCCCCCGACCCGCGGAAAGGCGGGGACGTACATGTACGCTCCAACTGCCTGTACGTGCCATTCTGTGGACGTACATATACATGCGGCGGTCGGCATAAACCCAAACAAATATTAATTACACAGGTTCTGTGTCTAATCTAATACAAATAAGGCACTAAGTAAGTTTGATTAACACCTTAATCAGCCTCAGAACCTGTGTAATTAATACATGTTTGGTTTTAAAGGGATGAAGTGGCAACCCTCACCCTCACACAGATGTACACATATGTATGCCCATGTGAATGAGTCCTTATGAATTTCATTGACAGGCAGGGTTACCAACCATCATGAAATTCAAGGACAGTTTGCAAAATCAATAATATTTACATCTGTCCATGAATGTGCGTTGCGGACATGCACCCTGCATGTCCATAATAGATATTCCCAGGCAAATGTAAAAATTACGTGTTTTACAAGCTGTCGGTGAATTTACTGACATTTGCCAACCCTGTTGAGAGGAAATAAAGACAAGTCATGCTTATAAGCCTTGTTTTTTTTAAAAACATTGTTTAGGTTAAAGAAAACCTTAAGCCCCTTTTGACACTTGTGCGACTTGTCCTGTGACTTGGGACTGCAAAGTCACATGACAAGTCGTACCCCATGATTTCCATTGAGAAACGTTCATATCTGTGTGACTTCAAGTCACAGCAACTTCAAAGTAGTCCCTGCACTACAGGGTGGGACATTTATATGGATACACCTTAATAAAATGGGAATGGTTGGTGATATTAACTTCCTGTTTGTGGCACATTAGTATATGTGAGGGGGGAAACGTTTCAAGATGGGTGGTCACCATGGCGGCCATTTTGAATCCAACTTTAGTTTTTTCAATAGGAAGAGGGTCATGTGACACATCAAACTTATTGGGAATTTCACAAGAAAAACAATGGTGTGCTTATTTTTAACATAACTTTTTTCTTTCATGAGTTATTTACAGGTTTCTCTTTGTTTAAAGCCATTGACATGTCGCCGAGGTTAACACGTGCGGAGCGGATAGAAATTGTGTTGATGTCTGGTGAACGCAGTAACCGGGTCATTGCAGCAGATTTCAATGCAAGACAGCCTACGAGACCACCCATCTCCCATGCTACAGTTAGCAAACTGCTTGCTAAGTTTCGTCAAACTGGTTCAGTGTTGGATTTGCCAAAATGTGGACGCATGAAATCTGTCACTAATGAAGAAACATCAGTGGCTGTCCTAGCTTCATTAAGCAAGAGCCCACAGCGTGGCACTCGCCGCATGTCACTGGAGAGCACATTGAACACATTTTATAGGTGGTCAGAAACTTGTAAATAACTCATGAAAGAATAACGTTATGTTAAGCACACCATTGTTTTTCTTGTGAAATTCCCAATAAGTTTGTTGTGTCACATGACCCTCTTCCTATTGAAAAAACAAAAGTTGGATTCAAAATGGCCAACTTCAAAATGGCCAACTTCAAAATGGCCACCATGGTCACCACCCATCTTGAAAAGTTTCCCCCCTCACATATACTAATGTGCCACAAACAGGAAGTTAATATAACCAACCATTCCCATTTTATTAAGGTGTATCCATATAAATGGCCCACCCTGTACTTTGGTCTGACTTTGATGCGACTTGAGGTCCATAGACCTTCAAGTTGCGTCAAAGTCATGTCAAAGTTGCGTCAAAGTTGCACAACTTTCAGGATCCACAAGTGTGAAAGGGGGCTAACTGAGACGAATACACAGACTTTTAATGCTGACCTCCTGATCCACTATACATATTGTTTCAGGTCAATGACAATTATAAAGTATTAAAGCATTTTGATCAACATAATACCACTAAAAATGTAAACACTTCAATACCAGGCACTTTCGCCACTTCCTGCCCAAGCCAATTTTCAGCTGTCAATTTCTTAAATGACAATTGCGCGGTCATGCTACACTGTACCCAAACAAAATTTTTTATCATGTTGTTCCCACAAATAGAGCTTTCTTTTGGTGGTATTTGATCACCTCTGAAGTTTTTATCATTTGCTAAACAAATAAAAAAAGACCAAAACATTTTATTTTCTTTGTTTCTGTTATACCATTTTGTAAATAAGTATGATTTCTCCTTCACTGATCTGCACTGACGGGCACTGATAAAGCAGCACTGATGAGGTGGCACCAGTGAGATGGCACTGATGAGGTGGCACTGATGGACACTGACGATGGGCACTGATAGGTGGCACTGATGGGTGGCACTGATATGCAGCACTGATGGGCATTGATAGGCTGCACTGATGGGCACTCATAGATGGTACTTGTAGGCACTGATAAGCAACACTGATGGGCACTGAAAGGCTGCACTGATGGGTACTCATGGGTGGCACTGATAGGCAGCACTGCTGGGCACTGATAAGCACTGATAGGTGGCACTGAAAGGCAGCACTGATGGGCACTGATGGCTCTTCCTGTTTACATCATGATCAGCCGTGCTTGGAGTACGGCTGATCACGTGATAAAGAGCCTCCGTCAGAGGCTCTTTACCTGGATCAGTGTAGCGGTGTGTCAGACTGACACACACCGATCGTCCCCGGGCTTGCAATCACGGCTTATCCTGCTGGATGTCATATGACATCCACTCAGGATGACTGAACCACCACCTGGTGGTCATTTTGCTATAGGGTGGGCAGGAAGTGGTTAAAGTGCAGTGGTTAAAGTGGTTAAAGAGTTCCTCAATGGCAAACTACGTATTTTCTCAGTAGTTTACTTTAAAGCCCATATTCAGGAATAGGTTGTCCTCTCCTCAATCCCCCCTACCCACCTTGCTCCCATCTTTGGACAGATTTTTTAAAACCCTTCCAAATACACTGTTATGTGACCCTCTGAAGCACCTCTTCCAGGAGTGAGGACCAATGATCCACTGCTGCATTCTGGGCCTGTCGCTGTCCAATCTGGTTTTTACCCCTCATTGCGATGTCATCATGCCGCTACAGGAGTTTTTAGGAGCCTATGAGGACCCCACTATTGGATGCTCATGGGAAGTGTCCACAGCAACAAAGCTGGAACTCTGAAGCTGGACTCTCTCACTCTGTTGTTCAAAAAAAAACACAACTATAAAATCAGTCTGTATATGCAGTAAAACATGCTTGTTATACTCACTGTGGAACCTAAGGGGTTAATCCTTTGCATTGTGTATAAAGGCTGTTTGCTCCTGTCTCTCTGATCTGCCTCTTCTTCCACTATCTCCAAAAAATAACCTGATATTTACAGAGTCAATAAGACCCCATATCTCACCTCTAGGCTGGGAAGCCTAAAAAAAATCAATCCTGGCTTTGATCGTAGCGTTGAGTCGGTAGAAGCAGGAGGGGGGGGCGTATTGCGGGGTATTGCAGGGTATTGCAGAGTATTGCGGGGAATTGCAGAGTATTGTGGGGTATTGCTGGGTATTGCAGAGTATTGCGGGGTATTGGAGAGTATTGCGGGGTATTGTAGAGTATTGCGGGGTATTGCAGAGTATTGCGGGGTATTGCAGTGTATTGCAGGGTATTGCAGAGTATTGCGGGGTATTGCAGAGTATTGCGGGGTATTGCGGAGTATTGCGGGGTATTGCGGAGTATTGGAGAGTATTGTGGAGTATTGCGGGGTATTGCAGAGTATTGCGGGGTATTGCGGGGTATTGCAGAGTATTGCAGAGTATTGCGGGGTATTGCAGAGCATTGCGGGGTATTGCAGGGTATTGCGGAGTATTGCAGAGTATTGCGGGGTATTGCAGAGTATTGCGGGGTATTTCAGATTATTGTGGGGTATTGCAGAGTATTGCAGGGATTGCACAGTATGGGGCAGAGTATTGCAGGGTATTGGGCAGGGATGGCTGAGCAGGGATGGATGGCTGGATCTGTGACTACATTTGTCACAGATCCAGCCCACAGCACTGCTGCTGCATCCGCTCTCTCCCCTCTCCTCTCACACTGTACTGTTCGGTACAGAGAGGGGAGGGAGGAACCGGTGTCATGGTTTGTTTACAAGTGATCACTCCGTCATTGGACGGAGCGATCACGTGGTAAACCGCCGCAATCAGCTGCGATTTACCGTGATCCGTGATGCGCCGGGTCCTCTGTCAAGTGGTTAAAGCACTTTACTGAGCTGGCCAGAACCACCTCTGGAGGGAGTCTGTTCCACATTTTCACAGCTCTTACTGTGAAGAAACCTTTCTGTATTTGGAGGTGAAATCTCTTTTCCTCTAGACGTAATGGACTGCTTATATATTTGTACATGTTGATCCTATCCCCCCTTAATCTCCTCCTCAAGAGTGAATAAATTAATTCAGTTCCTCTAATCTTTCCTCATAGCTGAGCTCCTCCATGCCTCTTATCAGTTTGGTTGCCCTTCTCTGCACTTTCCCCAGTTCCCCAATATCCTTCTTGAGAACTGGGGCCCAAAACTGAACTGCATATTCCAGATGAGGTCTTACTAATGATTTGTACAGGGGCAAAATTATATCTCTCTCTCTGGAGTCCATACCTCTCTTAATACAAGAAAGAACTTTGCTCGCTTTGGAAACCGCAGCTTGGCATTGTATGCCATTATTGAGCTTATGATCTACCAAAACCCCCAGATACTGCTCCACTACGGATCCCCCCAGTTCTACTCCCCCTAGTATGTATTATGCATGCATATTCTTAGCCCCCAAGTGCATAACTTTACATTTATCAACATTAAACCTCATCTGAGGTCGGCTTGTAAATTAGAGACATCCTGTAAGGACGTTATTCCACTGCATAGCTTGGTGTCATCTGCAAAGACAGAAATGTTACTTTTGATCTCAGACCCAATATCATTTATAAAGATATTAAAAAGTAAGGGTCCCAACACTGAACCTTGGGGTACACCACTGTTAACCTTTGACCATTCAGATTAAGAATCATTAACCACGACTCTCTGAATTCTGTCTTTCAGCCAGTTTTCTATCCATTTACAAACTGATATTTCCAATCCTGTAGACCTTACCTTACACATGAGCCGTGTGTGAGGAACTGTTTCGAACGCTTTTGTAATAAACAGGTATACCACGTCCACTGCCACGCCTCTGTCCAGGGTTTTACTTACCTCTTCATAAAAATAAATCAGGTTTGTCTGACAACTTCTGTCTTTCATGAATCCATGCTGTCTGTTGCTTAAATAGTTTTTTTCCAGCAAGAACTCGTCTATGTGGTCTTTTATTAAACATTCCAGTATCTTCCCAACTATAGAAGTTAAACTAACAGGTCTATAGTTACTTGGTAAAGACTTTGTTCCCTTTTTAAATATGGGCACTACATTGGCCCTGCGCCAATCCAGTGGTACTATTCCTGTCATTAATGAGTCCCTAAATATTAGATACAGTGGCTTTGAAATGACAGAGCTCAATTCTTTTAGGATCCGTGGGTGGATGCCATCAGCCCCAGGTGCTTTATCCACCTTTTTTCTGTCTAAATATTTCTGGACCATATCACTTTTGAGCCATTGTGTATCATTTGGGGCTTTGTCACTACCACCCCCATTATGGACATGAGCTCCCCCATGCTCCTTTGTATACACAGAGCTGAAGAAAATATTTAATAAATTAGGGCCCATGCACACGAGAAGCAATTACAAACACCTCTAAACTCACATTTTCAAAGGCAAAAAACGGCGTTTAAAACACTGTTTTTTGCCGAGAATTGCGCGGCGTTTTGCCACGATTAGCTGCATTTTACCGCGTTTGCGGCTGTCAGCGCTTATCTCAAAGACATTGTAGACCCTCCCAAAGTTTAAAAGACAACAATAAAACGCTTCTGAACCCAAAATTTTGCGTCTGAAAAAACGGACATAAACCCAACTGCTTTAAAACGCCAAAAAACGTGATTGTGTGCATGGACACATAGGATAACATTAAATGTGTTCAGGGGCAGTTGAAAAAAATGCCCAAATGCCTCTGAACTCGAGTTTAGCAGCGTCTCGTGTGCATGGGGCCTAAGCCTTCTCTTTGTCCCCAGTCACCCACTCTAGATTATTTTGTAAAGGGCTTACATGCTCAGACCTGACCTTTTTACTATTAATATATTTGAAGAATTTCTTGGGGTTTGTCCTACTATCTTTTGCAATTTGTCGTTCGTTTTGAATTTTTGCATCCTTGATTTCCTTTTTACATATCCTGTTATATTCTTTGTAACATTTAAACAACACTAGTGTTCCTTAATTTTTATATTTTTTATAGTTTATAGCTTTTTTTTTACTTTGGCCGTGAGCCACAAAGGTTTTATTTTTTGCCTTTTAAACTTATTGCCCATGGGAATATACTTTGCAGTGAGTTCACAAACAGTCTTTTTGAGGAATTCCCATTTCTGTTCTGTGCCCATTGATGCCAATATTCTCTCCCAGTCTAAGTCCTGGAGAAGAGCCCTCATCCTTGGAAAATTTGCTCTCTTGAAATTAAGTGTTTTTATCTTTCCCGTATGTGGTTTTTGCTTACAGCTAACATCAAATGAAATCATGTTATGGTCACTGCTACCCAGGTGTTCCTTTATCTGAACATTAGTAATACGCTCTGCATGGTTTGAGATTACCAGGTCCAACAGAGCATCAGTCTTAGTTGGGGCCTCAACAAGCTGGACCATAAAATTGTCCTGCAATAGGTTTATAAATTGTTGCCCTTTACCTGTCCCAGCAGTGCCATTACTCCAGTTAATTTCTGGGTAGTTAAAATCCCCCATTATTATCACCGTCCCAGCCTTTGCAGCCCTTTCCATCTGTGCAAGGAGCTGAGTTTCCACCTCCTCATTAACATTGGGTGGTCTATAACAAACTCCAATGATTAACTTTGAACTATGCACATCTGTATGCAGTTCCACCCATAATGCTTCAGCCTCATCACACTCACCATCAGCCAGGTCCTCTTTCACGCTTGCTTTGAGGTCACTTCTCACATAGAGACAGACCCCGCCACCTTTCCTTATTACCCTGTCTTTCCGAAAGAGTGCATAGCCAGGAATATTAACAGCCCAGTCATGTGAGGAATGAAGCCAAGTTTCAGCAATACCGATTACATCAAAGCTCTCCTGATGCACCAGAGCTTTCAACTCACCTATTTTGCTCGTCAGACTTCTGGCATTGGTGAACAAACACTTTACTGCATTAATATATTTTGACCGGTCACATACTATCCTGTTGGGTGTTCCGAAATTGCAACTAGAACCTGCTACTCTAATTACCTTGGGTTTATGTGCTTTGGTTACCCTACCACTAATGCCCCTAATACTACCCTCTTGAATATGTTCCACACTGACTATCTCTATCTCTGGACCCTCCCCCCTTTCGCTTAAAAACCCCTCTAACTTTTTGGCCATCCTTATTCCCAGCTGATCTGCACCCTCCTCATTTAGGTGCAGTCCGTCCCTTCTATAGTGCTGGTTATCGACTGAGAAGTCGTCCCAGTCCTCCATGAATCCAAACCCCTCTTTACTACACTAGCTCTTCAGCCACTTGTTTACTTCCCTAATTTGTTGGGTGAATGGCAGCCAATGGAGGGATTGGCAGAGAGGGGTAGCAGATGCTGAGCGGTTTGTAAGGTGGATGAGTCTGGAAGAAGTATTCATGATGAACTGAAGAGGAGATAGTCTATTTAAAGGTAAACCATTGAGGAGGGAGTTGCAGTAGTCAAGGCGAGAGATAAACAGGGAGTGAATCAGGAGCTTTGTGGTCTCATTGGTTAGGAATGGACATAGTTTGGAGATGTTGCGAAGGTTGAGGTGGCAAGCTTTGGGAAGAGATGGGATGTGGGGCCTAAAGAAGAGTTCAGAGTTCAGGATAACACCTAGCACCCTGGCATGTGGGGGCACTGGCGGATCCAGGGGGGGCAACAGGGAAATTGCCCCCCACCCCGAGGTAGGCTGCCTGTCCTGAGGCTGCTTTGAGCTGTAGCTGACTGCAGCGCTCCCCCTCTCTCCTGCATGTAGGACACCGGGCATCTCTCGCTGTGTGTGAGAGCTGGGTCTGTGTTTTGCTGTGCTGCCTGTGCTAGACCTGCTTGTGTGATAGTAGATGGAGATGGAACACTGATTGAATCAGTGTTTTGTCTATCACACAAGCCCGTCTAGGGGGGGACCTTGCTAGAGCACACTGCCCTGCCAAACACAGACCTACAGCTCCTGTTTGTTCCATGACACACATCGGGAGAAGAGATACCTGCTGTGTGTGATCGAGGCAATGCCATGGTGAGTGCCATGCACAGTGGGGCTTCATTCATATACAAAAGTGGGGCTGCATTAATATACAAAAGTGGGGCTGCATTAATATACAAAGTGGGGCTGCATTAATATACAAAGTGGGGCTGCATTAATATACAAAGTGGGGCTGCATTCATATACAAAGTGGGGCTGCATTAATATACAAAGTGAGGCTGCATTCATATACAAAGTGGGGCTGCATTCATATACAAAGTGGAGCTGCATTATTATACAAAGTGGGGGTGCATTAATATACAAAAGTGGGACTGCATTCATAGACAAAATTGGGGCTGCATTCATATACAAAAGTGGGACTGTATTCATATACAAAAGTGGGGCTGTATTTATATATACAGTGGGGCTGCATTTATATACAAAAGTGGGACTGAATTTATATACAAAAGTGGGACTGAATTTATATACAAAAGTGGGACTGCATTTATATACAAAAGTGGGACTGAATTTATATATACAGTGGGACTGAATTTATATACAAAAGTGGGACTGCATTTATATACAAAAGTGGAACTGAATTTATATACAAAAGTGGGACTGAATTTATATACAAAAGTGGGACTGCATTTATATACAAAAGCGGGGCTGCATTCATATACAAAAGTGGGACAGCATTTATATACAAAAGTGGGGCTGCATTAATATACAAAAGTGGGACTGCTTTAATATACAAAAGTGGGGCTGCCTTCATATATACAGTGGGGCTGCAATAGGTTTATAAATTGTTGCCCTTTACCTGTCCCAGCAGTGCCATTACTCCAGTTAATTTCTGGGTAGTTAAAATCCCCCATTATTATCACCGTCCCAGCCTTTGCAGCCCTTTCCATCTGTGCAAGGAGCTGAGTTTCCACCTCCTCATTAACATTGGGTGGTCTATAACAAACTCCAATGATTAACTTTGAACTATGCACATCTGTATGCAGTTCCACCCATAATGCTTCAGCCTCATCACACTCACCATCAGCCAGGTCCTCTTTCACGCTTGCTTTGAGGTCACTTCTCACATAGAGACAGACCCCGCCACCTTTCCTTATTACCCTGTCTTTCCGAAAGAGTGCATAGCCAGGAATATTAACAGCCCAGTCATGTGAGGAATGAAGCCAAGTTTCAGCAATACCGATTACATCAAAGCTCTCCTGATGCACCAGAGCTTTCAACTCACCTATTTTGCTCGTCAGACTTCTGGCATTGGTGAACAAACACTTTACTGCATTAATATATTTTGACCGGTCACATACTATCCTGTTGGGTGTTCCGAAATTGCAACTAGAACCTGCTACTCTAATTACCTTGGGTTTATGTGCTTTGGTTACCCTACCACTAATGCCCCTAATACTACCCTCTTGAATATGTTCCACACTGACTATCTCTATCTCTGGACCCTCCCCCCTTTCGCTTAAAAACCCCTCTAACTTTTTGGCCATCCTTATTCCCAGCTGATCTGCACCCTCCTCATTTAGGTGCAGTCCGTCCCTTCTATAGTGCTGGTTATCGACTGAGAAGTCGTCCCAGTCCTCCATGAATCCAAACCCCTCTTTACTACACTAGCTCTTCAGCCACTTGTTTACTTCCCTAATTTGTTGGGTGAATGGCAGCCAATGGAGGGATTGGCAGAGAGGGGTAGCAGATGCTGAGCGGTTTGTAAGGTGGATGAGTCTGGAAGAAGTATTCATGATGAACTGAAGAGGAGATAGTCTATTTAAAGGTAAACCATTGAGGAGGGAGTTGCAGTAGTCAAGGCGAGAGATAAACAGGGAGTGAATCAGGAGCTTTGTGGTCTCATTGGTTAGGAATGGACATAGTTTGGAGATGTTGCGAAGGTTGAGGTGGCAAGCTTTGGGAAGAGATGGGATGTGGGGCCTAAAGAAGAGTTCAGAGTTCAGGATAACACCTAGCACCCTGGCATGTGGGGGCACTGGCGGATCCAGGGGGGGCAACAGGGAAATTGCCCCCCACCCCGAGGTAGGCTGCCTGTCCTGAGGCTGCTTTGAGCTGTAGCTGACTGCAGCGCTCCCCCTCTCTCCTGCATGTAGGACACCGGGCATCTCTCGCTGTGTGTGAGAGCTGGGTCTGTGTTTTGCTGTGCTGCCTGTGCTAGACCTGCTTGTGTGATAGTAGATGGAGATGGAACACTGATTGAATCAGTGTTTTGTCTATCACACAAGCCCGTCTAGGGGGGGACCTTGCTAGAGCACACTGCCCTGCCAAACACAGACCTACAGCTCCTGTTTGTTCCATGACACACATCGGGAGAAGAGATACCTGCTGTGTGTGATCGAGGCAATGCCATGGTGAGTGCCATGCACAGTGGGGCTTCATTCATATACAAAAGTGGGGCTGCATTAATATACAAAAGTGGGGCTGCATTAATATACAAAGTGGGGCTGCATTAATATACAAAGTGGGGCTGCATTAATATACAAAGTGGGGCTGCATTCATATACAAAGTGGGGCTGCATTAATATACAAAGTGAGGCTGCATTCATATACAAAGTGGGGCTGCATTCATATACAAAGTGGAGCTGCATTATTATACAAAGTGGGGCTGCATTAATATACAAAAGTGGGACTGCATTCATAGACAAAATTGGGGCTGCATTCATATACAAAAGTGGGACTGTATTCATATACAAAAGTGGGGCTGTATTTATATATACAGTGGGGCTGCATTTATATACAAAAGTGGGACTGAATTTATATACAAAAGTGGGACTGAATTTATATACAAAAGTGGGACTGCATTTATATACAAAAGTGGGACTGAATTTATATATACAGTGGGACTGAATTTATATACAAAAGTGGGACTGCATTTATATACAAAAGTGGAACTGAATTTATATACAAAAGTGGGACTGAATTTATATACAAAAGTGGGACTGCATTTATATACAAAAGCGGGGCTGCATTCATATACAAAAGTGGGACTGCATTTATATACAAAAGTGGGGCTGCATTAATATACAAAAGTGGGACTGCTTTAATATACAAAAGTGGGGCTGCCTTCATATATACAGTGGGGCTGCAATAGGTTTATAAATTGTTGCCCTTTACCTGTCCCAGCAGTGCCATTACTCCAGTTAATTTCTGGGTAGTTAAAATCCCCCATTATTATCACCGTCCCAGCCTTTGCAGCCCTTTCCATCTGTGCAAGGAGCTGAGTTTCCACCTCCTCATTAACATTGGGTGGTCTATAACAAACTCCAATGATTAACTTTGAACTATGCACATCTGTATGCAGTTCCACCCATAATGCTTCAGCCTCATCACACTCACCATCAGCCAGGTCCTCTTTCACGCTTGCTTTGAGGTCACTTCTCACATAGAGACAGACCCCGCCACCTTTCCTTATTACCCTGTCTTTCCGAAAGAGTGCATAGCCAGGAATATTAACAGCCCAGTCATGTGAGGAATGAAGCCAAGTTTCAGCAATACCGATTACATCAAAGCTCTCCTGATGCACCAGAGCTTTCAACTCACCTATTTTGCTCGTCAGACTTCTGGCATTGGTGAACAAACACTTTACTGCATTAATATATTTTGACCGGTCACATACTATCCTGTTGGGTGTTCCGAAATTGCAACTAGAACCTGCTACTCTAATTACCTTGGGTTTATGTGCTTTGGTTACCCTACCACTAATGCCCCTAATACTACCCTCTTGAATATGTTCCACACTGACTATCTCTATCTCTGGACCCTCCCCCCTTTCGCTTAAAAACCCCTCTAACTTTTTGGCCATCCTTATTCCCAGCTGATCTGCACCCTCCTCATTTAGGTGCAGTCCGTCCCTTCTATAGTGCTGGTTATCGACTGAGAAGTCGTCCCAGTCCTCCATGAATCCAAACCCCTCTTTACTACACTAGCTCTTCAGCCACTTGTTTACTTCCCTAATTTGTTGGGTGAATGGCAGCCAATGGAGGGATTGGCAGAGAGGGGTAGCAGATGCTGAGCGGTTTGTAAGGTGGATGAGTCTGGAAGAAGTATTCATGATGAACTGAAGAGGAGATAGTCTATTTAAAGGTAAACCATTGAGGAGGGAGTTGCAGTAGTCAAGGCGAGAGATAAACAGGGAGTGAATCAGGAGCTTTGTGGTCTCATTGGTTAGGAATGGACATAGTTTGGAGATGTTGCGAAGGTTGAGGTGGCAAGCTTTGGGAAGAGATGGGATGTGGGGCCTAAAGAAGAGTTCAGAGTTCAGGATAACACCTAGCACCCTGGCATGTGGGGGCACTGGCGGATCCAGGGGGGGCAACAGGGAAATTGCCCCCCACCCCGAGGTAGGCTGCCTGTCCTGAGGCTGCTTTGAGCTGTAGCTGACTGCAGCGCTCCCCCTCTCTCCTGCATGTAGGACACCGGGCATCTCTCGCTGTGTGTGAGAGCTGGGTCTGTGTTTTGCTGTGCTGCCTGTGCTAGACCTGCTTGTGTGATAGTAGATGGAGATGGAACACTGATTGAATCAGTGTTTTGTCTATCACACAAGCCCGTCTAGGGGGGGACCTTGCTAGAGCACACTGCCCTGCCAAACACAGACCTACAGCTCCTGTTTGTTCCATGACACACATCGGGAGAAGAGATACCTGCTGTGTGTGATCGAGGCAATGCCATGGTGAGTGCCATGCACAGTGGGGCTTCATTCATATACAAAAGTGGGGCTGCATTAATATACAAAAGTGGGGCTGCATTAATATACAAAGTGGGGCTGCATTAATATACAAAGTGGGGCTGCATTAATATACAAAGTGGGGCTGCATTCATATACAAAGTGGGGCTGCATTAATATACAAAGTGAGGCTGCATTCATATACAAAGTGGGGCTGCATTCATATACAAAGTGGAGCTGCATTATTATACAAAGTGGGGCTGCATTAATATACAAAAGTGGGACTGCATTCATAGACAAAATTGGGGCTGCATTCATATACAAAAGTGGGACTGTATTCATATACAAAAGTGGGGCTGTATTTATATATACAGTGGGGCTGCATTTATATACAAAAGTGGGACTGAATTTATATACAAAAGTGGGACTGAATTTATATACAAAAGTGGGACTGCATTTATATACAAAAGTGGGACTGAATTTATATATACAGTGGGACTGAATTTATATACAAAAGTGGGACTGCATTTATATACAAAAGTGGAACTGAATTTATATACAAAAGTGGGACTGAATTTATATACAAAAGTGGGACTGCATTTATATACAAAAGCGGGGCTGCATTCATATACAAAAGTGGGACTGCATTTATATACAAAAGTGGGGCTGCATTAATATACAAAAGTGGGACTGCTTTAATATACAAAAGTGGGGCTGCCTTCATATATACAGTGGGGCTGCAATAGGTTTATAAATTGTTGCCCTTTACCTGTCCCAGCAGTGCCATTACTCCAGTTAATTTCTGGGTAGTTAAAATCCCCCATTATTATCACCGTCCCAGCCTTTGCAGCCCTTTCCATCTGTGCAAGGAGCTGAGTTTCCACCTCCTCATTAACATTGGGTGGTCTATAACAAACTCCAATGATTAACTTTGAACTATGCACATCTGTATGCAGTTCCACCCATAATGCTTCAGCCTCATCACACTCACCATCAGCCAGGTCCTCTTTCACGCTTGCTTTGAGGTCACTTCTCACATAGAGACAGACCCCGCCACCTTTCCTTATTACCCTGTCTTTCCGAAAGAGTGCATAGCCAGGAATATTAACAGCCCAGTCATGTGAGGAATGAAGCCAAGTTTCAGCAATACCGATTACATCAAAGCTCTCCTGATGCACCAGAGCTTTCAACTCACCTATTTTGCTCGTCAGACTTCTGGCATTGGTGAACAAACACTTTACTGCATTAATATATTTTGACCGGTCACATACTATCCTGTTGGGTGTTCCGAAATTGCAACTAGAACCTGCTACTCTAATTACCTTGGGTTTATGTGCTTTGGTTACCCTACCACTAATGCCCCTAATACTACCCTCTTGAATATGTTCCACACTGACTATCTCTATCTCTGGACCCTCCCCCCTTTCGCTTAAAAACCCCTCTAACTTTTTGGCCATCCTTATTCCCAGCTGATCTGCACCCTCCTCATTTAGGTGCAGTCCGTCCCTTCTATAGTGCTGGTTATCGACTGAGAAGTCGTCCCAGTCCTCCATGAATCCAAACCCCTCTTTACTACACTAGCTCTTCAGCCACTTGTTTACTTCCCTAATTTGTTGGGTGAATGGCAGCCAATGGAGGGATTGGCAGAGAGGGGTAGCAGATGCTGAGCGGTTTGTAAGGTGGATGAGTCTGGAAGAAGTATTCATGATGAACTGAAGAGGAGATAGTCTATTTAAAGGTAAACCATTGGGGAGGGAGTTGCAGTAGTCAAGGCGAGAGATAAACAGGGAGTGAATCAGGAGCTTTGTGGTCTCATTGGTTAGGAATGGACATAGTTTGGAGATGTTGCGAAGGTTGAGGTGGCAAGCTTTGGGAAGAGATGGGATGTGGGGCCTAAAGAAGAGTTCAGAGTTCAGGATAACACCTAGCACCCTGGCATGTGGGGGCACTGGCGGATCCAGGGGGGGCAACAGGGAAATTGCCCCCCACCCCGAGGTAGGCTGCCTGTCCTGAGGCTGCTTTGAGCTGTAGCTGACTGCAGCGCTCCCCCTCTCTCCTGCATGTAGGACACCGGGCATCTCTCGCTGTGTGTGAGAGCTGGGTCTGTGTTTTGCTGTGCTGCCTGTGCTAGACCTGCTTGTGTGATAGTAGATGGAGATGGAACACTGATTGAATCAGTGTTTTGTCTATCACACAAGCCCGTCTAGGGGGGGACCTTGCTAGAGCACACTGCCCTGCCAAACACAGACCTACAGCTCCTGTTTGTTCCATGACACACATCGGGAGAAGAGATACCTGCTGTGTGTGATCGAGGCAATGCCATGGTGAGTGCCATGCACAGTGGGGCTTCATTCATATACAAAAGTGGGGCTGCATTAATATACAAAAGTGGGGCTGCATTAATATACAAAGTGGGGCTGCATTAATATACAAAGTGGGGCTGCATTAATATACAAAGTGGGGCTGCATTCATATACAAAGTGGGGCTGCATTAATATACAAAGTGAGGCTGCATTCATATACAAAGTGGGGCTGCATTCATATACAAAGTGGGGCTGCATTATTATACAAAGTGGGGCTGCATTAATATACAAAAGTGGGACTGCATTCATAGACAAAATTGGGGCTGCATTCATATACAAAAGTGGGACTGTATTCATATACAAAAGTGGGGCTGTATTTATATATACAGTGGGGCTGCATTTATATACAAAAGTGGGACTGAATTTATATACAAAAGTGGGACTGAATTTATATACAAAAGTGGGACTGCATTTATATACAAAAGTGGGACTGAATTTATATATACAGTGGGACTGAATTTATATACAAAAGTGGGACTGCATTTATATACAAAAGTGGAACTGAATTTATATACAAAAGTGGGACTGAATTTATATACAAAAGTGGGACTGCATTTATATACAAAAGCGGGGCTGCATTCATATACAAAAGTGGGACTGCATTTATATACAAAAGTGGGGCTGCATTAATATACAAAAGTGGGACTGCTTTAATATACAAAAGTGGGGCTGCCTTCATATATACAGTGGGGCTGCAATAGGTTTATAAATTGTTGCCCTTTACCTGTCCCAGCAGTGCCATTACTCCAGTTAATTTCTGGGTAGTTAAAATCCCCCATTATTATCACCGTCCCAGCCTTTGCAGCCCTTTCCATCTGTGCAAGGAGCTGAGTTTCCACCTCCTCATTAACATTGGGTGGTCTATAACAAACTCCAATGATTAACTTTGAACTATGCACATCTGTATGCAGTTCCACCCATAATGCTTCAGCCTCATCACACTCACCATCAGCCAGGTCCTCTTTCACGCTTGCTTTGAGGTCACTTCTCACATAGAGACAGACCCCGCCACCTTTCCTTATTACCCTGTCTTTCCGAAAGAGTGCATAGCCAGGAATATTAACAGCCCAGTCATGTGAGGAATGAAGCCAAGTTTCAGCAATACCGATTACATCAAAGCTCTCCTGATGCACCAGAGCTTTCAACTCACCTATTTTGCTCGTCAGACTTCTGGCATTGGTGAACAAACACTTTACTGCATTAATATATTTTGACCGGTCACATACTATCCTGTTGGGTGTTCCGAAATTGCAACTAGAACCTGCTACTCTAATTACCTTGGGTTTATGTGCTTTGGTTACCCTACCACTAATGCCCCTAATACTACCCTCTTGAATATGTTCCACACTGACTATCTCTATCTCTGGACCCTCCCCCCTTTCGCTTAAAAACCCCTCTAACTTTTTGGCCATCCTTATTCCCAGCTGATCTGCACCCTCCTCATTTAGGTGCAGTCCGTCCCTTCTATAGTGCTGGTTATCGACTGAGAAGTCGTCCCAGTCCTCCATGAATCCAAACCCCTCTTTACTACACTAGCTCTTCAGCCACTTGTTTACTTCCCTAATTTGTTGGGTGAATGGCAGCCAATGGAGGGATTGGCAGAGAGGGGTAGCAGATGCTGAGCGGTTTGTAAGGTGGATGAGTCTGGAAGAAGTATTCATGATGAACTGAAGAGGAGATAGTCTATTTAAAGGTAAACCATTGAGGAGGGAGTTGCAGTAGTCAAGGCGAGAGATAAACAGGGAGTGAATCAGGAGCTTTGTGGTCTCATTGGTTAGGAATGGACATAGTTTGGAGATGTTGCGAAGGTTGAGGTGGCAAGCTTTGGGAAGAGATGGGATGTGGGGCCTAAAGAAGAGTTCAGAGTTCAGGATAACACCTAGCACCCTGGCATGTGGGGGCACTGGCGGATCCAGGGGGGGCAACAGGGAAATTGCCCCCCACCCCGAGGTAGGCTGCCTGTCCTGAGGCTGCTTTGAGCTGTAGCTGACTGCAGCGCTCCCCCTCTCTCCTGCATGTAGGACACCGGGCATCTCTCGCTGTGTGTGAGAGCTGGGTCTGTGTTTTGCTGTGCTGCCTGTGCTAGACCTGCTTGTGTGATAGTAGATGGAGATGGAACACTGATTGAATCAGTGTTTTGTCTATCACACAAGCCCGTCTAGGGGGGGACCTTGCTAGAGCACACTGCCCTGCCAAACACAGACCTACAGCTCCTGTTTGTTCCATGACACACATCGGGAGAGGAGATACCTGCTGTGTGTGATCGAGGCAATGCCATGGTGAGTGCCATGCACAGTGGGGCTTCATTCATATACAAAAGTGGGGCTGCATTAATATACAAAAGTGGGGCTGCATTAATATACAAAGTGGGGCTGCATTAATATACAAAGTGGGGCTGCATTAATATACAAAGTGGGGCTGCATTCATATACAAAGTGGGGCTGCATTAATATACAAAGTGAGGCTGCATTCATATACAAAGTGGGGCTGCATTCATATACAAAGTGGAGCTGCATTATTATACAAAGTGGGGCTGCATTAATATACAAAAGTGGGACTGCATTCATAGACAAAATTGGGGCTGCATTCATATACAAAAGTGGGACTGTATTCATATACAAAAGTGGGGCTGTATTTATATATACAGTGGGGCTGCATTTATATACAAAAGTGGGACTGAATTTATATACAAAAGTGGGACTGAATTTATATACAAAAGTGGGACTGCATTTATATACAAAAGTGGGACTGAATTTATATATACAGTGGGACTGAATTTATATACAAAAGTGGGACTGCATTTATATACAAAAGTGGAACTGAATTTATATACAAAAGTGGGACTGAATTTATATACAAAAGTGGGACTGCATTTATATACAAAAGCGGGGCTGCATTCATATACAAAAGTGGGACTGCATTTATATACAAAAGTGGGGCTGCATTAATATACAAAAGTGGGACTGCTTTAATATACAAAAGTGGGGCTGCCTTCATATATACAGTGGGGCTGCATTCATATGTACAGTGAGGCTGCAATGATGGGCACTGATGAGGCTACATTGATCTCTTGTACCATGTCTTCAGTCTCTGACCATCTCTTGTACCATGTCTCCAGTCTCTGACAATCCCTTGTACCACGTCTGCAGTCTCTGACCATCTCTTGTACCATGTCTGCAGTCTCTGACCATCTCTTGTACCATGTCTGCAGTCTCTGACCATCCCTGGTACCATGTCTGCAGTCTCTGACCATCTCTTGTACCATGTCTGCAGTCTCTGACCATCTCTTGTACCAAGTCTGCAGTCTCTGACCATCCCTTGTACCATGTCTGCTGTCTCTGACCATCTCTTGTACCATGTCTGCAGTCTCTGACCATCTCTTGTACCATGTCTGCAGTCTCTGACCATCTCTTGTACCATGTCTGCAGTCTCTGACCATCTCTTGTACCATGTCTGCAGTCTCTGACCATCCCTTGTACCACGTCTGCAGTCTCTGACCATCTCCTGTATCATGTCTGCATTTTCTGACCATCTCTTGTACCACGTCTGCAGTCTCTGACCATCTCTTGTACCACGTCTGCAGTCTCTGACCAACTCTTGTACCATGTCTGCAGTCCCTGACAATCGTCTACAAACTATGGGATAGATTTATATTAAAATATTTTTTACTAGTAATGGCGGCGATCATTGATTTTTTAGCGTTACTGCAACATTGCAGCGGACACACCGGACACCTAATTGAGTTCTGTAAGCAACACCTTATTTTCTGGCAGTGCCCCTCCCGAGACTAGACTCTGGATCCGCCCTTGTGTGGGGGTGGGTGGATGGTTGTGCCATTGCTCTTGACAGATAAGTCAGGGGAAAAAGCAGGTGAGGGAGGAAATATTATGAGCTTGGTTTTGGACATGTTGAGTTTGAGGAAGTGGTGTGACATCTAGACAGATATGTTTGTTAGTAAATTAGTAATGCGTGAGGAGACTGATGGAGTAAGTTGGGGGGTGGAGAGATAGATTTGGGTGTCGTCAGCGTAGAAATTATATTGAAAGTCGTGTGAGGCAATCAGCTGACCCAGGGAAGACGTGTAGATTGAAAATAAGAGAGGTGCAAGAACAGAACCTTGGGGGACCCTAACAGAGAATGGAATAGGAGAGGACGAAGTAGAATTGTAAGAGGCACTGAAGGTGCGTTGGGATAGGTAGAATGAGAGCCACCGAAGAGCGCAGTCACAGAGACCGAGGGAGTAAACATTTTTCAGGAGATAGGGGTTGTCAACCGTATCAACGGCAGCCGAAAAGGTCCAGAAGTAGGAATACAGAATAGTGTCCGTTGGTTTTTGCGGTTAGTAAGTCATTTGTGAGTTTTAGAAGAGCAAATTCTGAGTGTTGAGGGCGAAATCCAGACTGAAGGGGATCAAAAAGGTTATTCTTTATGAGGTGGTCACTCAGTTGGTTGTAGACCAAATAGCTGAACTTACCAAACACATAAAGTGGAACTTCACTCTTCAAATCAAAATTAATTATTTGTAATGGTAATGCTGCTAGCATTAGTAGATAGATAGGAAATTATATCACATTTACTTGCTTTAAACTTTTTTTTGTTACATTTCTTTTCAGTTACTTCCTGATGTCCAGGCTAAGCTAATTTTGCCACACATCCAAGGATTGTTCAGGAGTGGAGAGGAAGATGGGTTTTCTCAGCTAAGCACACTCTTCTGCATGCATGCTTGAATTATGGAAAGATGGATCCCAGGATTTAAATGCTCTTACTGGAGATGGTCACAGCCAGAAATAAAGCATGGAGACATGGATGGATGGAGGAGTTTGGTTTCAATATTAAATATGAATTACATAGTGTTTTTGGCTTGTGATGCTCAGGTGCAGTGAAGATCCGCTTTAACATACATAGATATCTTTATTGCATGAAGAAGGGTTGAAGGAAACAATTTAATGCAGTAGATGTTGGCTTCTTCAGCGTTTGAAGATCAAAATAAATATTTATTTTCGAGTCTCATTGTATGTCTTGCAGGAACAATACAGGAATGAGGAAGAAAGGATCTTACATCATATAGGAGGGAGGATACTAAAAAAGTGTAATTAAAACAATGACCACAGGGTGGCAGCATTACTATGAATAATGAACCTAGTGAAACAATATAGATTCAATTGTATTGCCCATATAACTGTTATGGGGGGGGGGGGGGGGGGTTCTGGTGGAATAAATATGCTATCATGCTGTTTTCTTTTTAAAAGCTGTCTGGTGTGGGTCCTGTTGACAAAGTAGCATGGTTAAAGTGTGTAAAGACTGCATTTTCTCCCTATAATGTTTTTGGGGGCTTTTTAACAGTTATATAAATATATTCTTTAACACTGATTTCTTGATTTAAAAATGGCTGGTTTAGGTCCTAGGCATGTGCAAGTCGTTTTGTTCCGAATGGCCTTTTTAGACGAAGTTCGATTAATTTGTTAATTCATAAATATTTGAATTAACAAAAACCCGTTTAACAAATTTTTCCAAAAACTAAAATTTGGAAATTCTAAAATTCTAAATTCAAAGGTTAAGAAATTAGAACATTTGAAAATCTGCAAATTCAAAAGTACGAAAATCCAAAAATAAGAAAGAAAATCTGAAGATTCGAAAACCCAAAAATTCAAAAATCTGAAATAATAACTAACTAATAATAATGACTATTACTAACTACTAAATCATAGGTATTGGAATTTCCTTTCAAATTTGGCTGTTAGTGAACGTAACAAATACAAATTTATCTGAAGTTACAAATTATCCGAAATAACGAATGCCGCATCTAAACAAATAGAACGTAACAAACTAATAATATTTAATAATACTAAAAACGTTTTATTATTATTTCTAATTTGTTACATTCTATTCATTTAGAGCCGGTTCACACTGGGACGAACTGTGATCCGACTTCAAGTCGCCCCAAGTTGCCCCAAGTCGCACGGTCGAGAAAATGAACAGAAGTGAATGGGAGTCGTCTTAATGTACACTACTGAAGTCGCTCCGACTTCAGAAAAGGTTCCTGTACTACTTCAATCCGACTTCTAGGCAACTTTTACCCATTGATTTCAATGGAAGTCGCCTCAGAAGTCGGATCACTGTCTTAACTGAAGCAACAATACAGGAAGAGAACATACATTTCTCAGGGCAAACCCCTCCCTCCCACAGAGCTGATTGTTGTTTGATTGGCCACTGGAACGCCTCCTGTCCTGGAGGCGACTTGAAGTTGCCTTGTACTGTCCTGGAAGCAACTTGAAGTTGCCTTGTAAGTTGCCTGATGATTCATACTCAAGTCGTGTCCAAGTTGCCTCCCAAAGTCGTGCTGGAAGTCGTGTTGCCCCTCTGTGAATGGGCTCTTAGATGTGGTATTTGTGATTTTGGATAATTCGTAACTTTGGATAAATTCGTATTCGTTACATTCACTAACAGACAATTTGAAAGGAATCTCCAATACCTATAATTTTATTATTAGTTATTAGTTAGTTATTATTTCGGATTTTAAAATGTTTGGTTTCAATGAAAATGAATGACCAAAAACAAACAAAAAAAAAACGAATAAAACGGAAACAAATTTTTCGACAGTGCACGTCTATTAGGTCCTGTTAAAAAGTGGCCTAGACAAACTGTTTAAAGTCTGTGCAAATACAGTCAGCTTATAAGAAAAAGGGATTGCCGCACTGTGTGGAGGCGGCAAAACTACAGGTCACAATAGATTGTAGGACTCGGGGAGGAAAGGAGGATTTTTACTGCTCTGCTCTGGCTGGAAATGTTTAAGGCTTTTGGTGCCAGGGCTGGAGGAGAGAGGACCTCTGAATATCAGCTGCTGTGACTAGGGAGTTGAGGACGCTCAATGCAGCACTGACTCTGATGCACTAGCAACACCTGTGCCACTGCTAACAGGAGGTCAGAATGTTTACGTCCATCTGCTCACACCACTGTCAGCTGGAAGCTTCGGGGGGAGTGGGCCCCCTTTTGGTAAGAACATCCACATCTGTACCCCAGGATTGGTGAGATGGCTTTTAGCCTATTGATAATACTGCTGGCAGAGACTGTGTCACTGAGAGCAAGACGCCAACCACACCTCTCACGTGCTATGTCTACACTAGCCTTTTTCAGTACTTCTACCAGGGCTATACTACACCTATACTAACTCTGTACCGTGATTCTACTGAATTGTCACCGGTTTTACCTGCATCTACTTTATATCTGTTTAAAACACTATACCACTTCTCAGAGCTTTTTTTCTCAGAAAATAGGTGCAGGAACTCAACCACGACCCCGTTCAGATTTCACAAACAGTAGAAGGGTCTTAAAGGTGCATTAAATACCAGGATTGCATTACATACAGAGTACAGAGTTCAGGGGGGTTACACACAGAGTGCCGAGCTGTCACTTGTAAACACAGAAACCAGACTTCTGTGTTTACAAGTGATTGTGGTGAGCAGGCATCAAAGGGTCTGAGCCAGAGGTGGTGGAACTGAGTTCCCCCAAGTTCCCCCTGAAAAAAAGCCCTGCCACTTCTTCAACCTACACTAACTGCATGCAGGTTCATCAACCGCATCAACCACTTGTCGCCTGCCCACAGTACATTTACTGTGGGCGGGTGTCACGGGCAGGTTGGATCACATATGTGTACGCCATCCAGCCTGGAGCGCGCAGTACTCCGCTTCCGTGACCGATGTGCCCACTAGACAAAATGCATTGCAGCTCCCGATTACATGGCCGCTTAAACTATCACATGATCACAATGTCAGCAAAGCTGTTATGAATGAATTTCACTCATAACAGCTGTGTTTCCTATACATTGATGCTATTATTGGTCTACAGCTATCACTTGGTACCTGGGCAAATCATAGCACCCTGTACCAAGTAATTAGCTGTAGCCAATCACAATAAAAATCACAGCTGTTATGAATGTAACCCATTCATGAGGCTGGGTTCACACTACTACCACATGCAACAAGGGTTCGGTACGTCCCCGTTCACCGTTTCAGGTCCGATATCTGCCCAAATTTTGGAGCTGAATTTGGACCTGAAACGGACCAAAAGATGCACAGGACCCCTGTGCAAATTTGTACCGGAGCCACAGAGGAGATATAGAGAGCCAGTCACAATCTCCTACCATGCGAATTGGATGCAGGGAAACCTGCATCCAATTCGCATAGGTGTCAACCCAGCCTAACAGCACAAAACATTGCTTAACCTAAAGCCTGTTTCTGGATGACCTGTAAATTCAAGGCCGATCCTAGGCAGGGTGCACAGGGTGCTTTGCACCCAGGCACCTGCAGGGGTGGGGGCGCCGAAGTGACAGATTTCTCCCCTCCCTCCTCTCTCCTTGTTTGTGTCCAACCAGAACTAGTGTTCTGAGCATAGGTGTGTGTCTGTCCAGAACTGACGTGTGAGCATAGGGCAGTCCATCCAGCCTGGCAGTGCTCGGGGGAGGGGCCGCTCCTCTTCCTGACACAAGAGTTCTAGTTTTCAGTGGCTGCTGTGTGCTGATGTGCAGGAATGAACTCCTCACACTGGGAGTCTTGGATTCCGAACTCCAGTTGGAATGCCTCCCCCTCCCATCTCTATCTCGGGCTGCACAGAGAGAGAACCGAGGTAAGTCACAGTGTTCAGTGTGCTGGGGGATGGCATCCCCAGCATCCCTTTACACATGCTCTGGGCTGCCCCTGCTCTAGATGTTTTATGGCATGATAGATTGCATAGTATACACAGCCCCTGCCCATTTCTGTGCCTCAGTAGTCCATCTACAGATGAAATATATAAAAAGAAGTGTATCAAGAGCCCTTTTACACTGACAATGTGGGGGCATCGGCGGTAAAGTGCCGCTAGTTTTATTGAAATATTTCTGCACCCAGGCACCTGTCACCCTAGGATCGGCCCTGTGTAAATTGTATCTGTAGAAGACTGGACCTGCTGCTTCAACTTTTTTAAGCACCCGAAGAGGCCACCAAAAAAGAAAATTTATGGTAACTGTGCCAAGAAAAACCTAACTAAGGATTGAGCCAATGACAGGGGAAGTTCAACAGGGCAGTTATACAAATCAACTTCTGTATAATCTCCCTGCTCATAGATGGATCAGAGGTCAGCTGATTTAGCAAGAAATTTGAAGCATGTATGGCCTGTTTAAGGGAGGCATTCATGAATTGACATGTTACCCTATATATTTTCTAAAGAAATAGACATCAGGAGTGCTCGCCTCTCTGCGACTAGCTAAACCTTGGACAAAGTTGACAAAAAACAAAAGTGTGTGTGTGTGTGGGGGGGAAGATGAGTTACTTTTCTGACTTATTTACTTCTTCTGTGTGTAGTCGTTGCCAGTTTGTACAGCAATGTGACTTGATGGATTTTATAGGGAAGCTGTTATAAATAAAATTAAATATATATATTGCAATAAGGTCTAGGCAAGTATAGTGCATTCTTTGATAAATGTTTATTTTTATACATCCCTAACACCAGTAATTATACTCTGCATGCACATATGAATCATTCTTTGACTGGAGTCTTCAACCCTGACATTTAGCACAAATCCATATTCCATAGATCACTTTCTTCCATAGCAAAAATGACACAGCCTCACCTCTGCTATATTAAAGAGAACTGGCTGGCTCCCAGATAACTTGGCTGAAATGTACCTTCTTTCACAATACAAATCTAGTATCTCAGTACACTCATAAACTAAATCCCCCTTACATGGTGAATGCATTTATAATCATCCTGTGTAGAAATTCAATACGGATTTACAGTTTTTCTTATAACAGACTTTATGTATGTATTTATTTATTAAATTATGCTGCATTTAAAAGAGAATACAACTTAAAGCAAACCTGATGCTTAAAATGGAACTATAGAATCATTCACAAAGTAAAGAATCAAATGAACTTCTTCCTAGTAAATGATAAATTATGCAGTATTCTTAATGACTCTAAAACTAAATTTCTGGAAATCCTGGATACATTACACACTACCCATATTAAATCAATCCTGTCTAGGGTCCCTAAAATTATGTGAACTGTTAACCATGCCAACTACCCTCAGAAAAACCTCTATTACTCATTCCCAAGATCTCATCTACCCAATCCCCCCAATACCCCAGTCATGCAAATTTAACAACCACACATTCTTTCAGAAACAAACACAAGATTTCCCAGCACACTTACCAGCCAACCTGCAAAACAACCAAATTGACCCTGTCTAACAATTTATTTTTAGGCTTCTGTTAAACAGGGGTGGGCACACACTGATAGAAATTCAGTCAAAACTTAAAACACTGTAGGGAAGGGTCAAATCCCTATCCTTTTTTTTTTTTTTTAAATGTTTGCTGTCTGTGTCCTGCTGGAGAGATATCCCATTACTTTCTGCCTTAGGGTGAATCTTCCCAGCAGGGACACAGTGTCTAATGCCCCGTATGCACGATCGGAAATTCCAACAGCAAAAGTCTGATGTGAGCTTTTGAACGAAAATTCCGACCGTGTGTATGCTCCATCGGACTTTTGCTGTCTGAATTTCTGCCAAAACAAAAGATTCAGAGCTGGTTCTCAAATTTTCAGACGAAAAAAACTCCTATCGGAAAATCCGATCGTCTGTAGCAATTCAGACGCGCAAAATTCAGACGCATGCTCGGAAACAATTAGTTGCATGCGCGGAAGCACTGAAATTAATTTTCTCGGCTCGTCGTAGTGTTGTACGTCACTGCGTTCTTGACGGACGAAAGTTCAGGGAGCTTTTGTGTGACAGTGTGTATGCAAGCCAAGCTTGGGCGGAATTCAGTCGGAAAAACCATCTAAGGTTTTTCCGACGGAAAATCAGATCGTGTGTACGGGGCATAACCTGTCCCTAATTTATCCAAAACTAGATGAATAAAAGTCAGAATGTTGTAAGCACCCCAGCATTGTTACATGGTTTGTCTAAACTTTATAACAGTTACTATTACTGTACCATCTTGGTAAAGGTGGGTAAAATGATAACTAAAGGAATTTGAAATAAAAGAAAGGAATTCATATGCTGAAAACCATTGTTGTGGGTATTACCAGAAATCAATATTTTTCATTATAGTGGTGCTTTTTATCTCAAGGTGCTTACAGATCAAGTTGTTTTCTACAGAGCCAAAGGATCATTGAATGGCAGAGGACTATAACATTCAAGCAGCAATCAGTGTCGGTGTTTGCTGGTCCTGCATTTCCTTCTCCTCTGCAGTTTATTGGTTAGTGAAGTCACACACCACAGTAATGGGCTACTAGTGAGGCATTGGAGTTGGGCCAGGGCTAATAAGAACAGAATCAGGTTGCTATTTGCACATTATAGTGCCCTACTTTTCAGGTATCTGGAGGAAATCTAAAAAAGTACACATTTGGCTTGTAGGCACCTGGAGGTACCTGTAATATAAATCACTATTGCTATATGTTTAATGTTTAATATTTTTTTTTCCCCACAAGAACAGTTTAAAGGATATTATTTACCCAAAAGCATATATGTCTTGATAAATACCAACACAGTAAATTGCAAAATTATTATATTAGTCCATTTGTAACCTATGTGCATCTGAGGTGCTCTACAGTACTTACTGTACCTGCTGTGCTTATTGTTCCTGCTTTATTTGTTTTATACAATTTACATTACAGAGCAACCATTCTCAGCAAAGGTTCTGTGGAACTAGAGTTGCTCCAGAAGTCCTTAGGGTTCCATGAGCTGTGGCTGATTGACCTCCAACATGGTGGTTGCAAGGCTAAAGCCGCTAGGGCAGGGGTCTCCATACTTTTCAAGCAAGGGGCCAGTTTACGGTCTTTCAGACTTCAGGGGGGCCGTATTCTGACCAGTCAGGGTAGAAAATGCCCCAGGGCCGAGCATCAGTTAGAATAAACATGGCCCCAGTGTTGGTGGGCAGTAGCAGGAGGAATAGTGCTCCATCATTGCTATTAGTCTAAGAAATAGTGCCCCATTTTTGGTGCCATTGGGAAGAATAGTGCCTCATATCATTGAGAGCAATACTGCCCCAAGGGCCGGATGAAGGCTAGCAAAGGGCCACATCCAGCCCTCGTGCCGAATTTGTGAAGACCCCTGCACTAGGGAAAGGCAGCAGCATGACAAACATTATCTCTTTAGCTTTAGTAAAGGGAACATTCCTACCATCACTGCAGGAGACGTATTTGCCACTGAACCTTAATAAATAGATTTTAGTGTTCTCTGAGACTGGAAAATTAGGGGTTTCTCTGGGGTTAAAGGGTTGGGACAGGCTGTTATAGAGAATGCAATAGCAGGAGTGAGACTCAAAAACAGGGGTAACATATCAAGTAACCCCTGGCCAACCTGCATAGCTGGCTATAACATTGAAAGCAAGAGATACAACCTATTGGTTGCTCTCTATGTCTATATTTATATAAAAAAAATGAAAAAAATGTTTATAGTGTATAATGTCTATAAAATGTGTGGTATTAACTTATGTTTGCATATGCTGAGCTTTGTTTTTCACAATGAATTTCTTATCACAGTTTCTTCAATAAGATCTGTTTGTAATGCCCCAGAGCATCCAGATTTGTTATACAAGAATGTAACAGAGATTTTACAGTATGCTTTTGTAACAGATTTCTTTAACACCTTTTCCCATGGTACCATATAAAGACAGTACCCCCCAAAAAATGCACTCAAGGGACTTTGAGGGCAACTAATAACCAATAGATTTATAGAAATATAAAAATTGTATTAAAGATATATAAAAAAAAAGTGGTGCATACATCATCATATATCAAAGTAGATAAAAACAATTGCAGAGTTGCATCTTATGAGTATAGTTTTCTATTAATGAACCCAATGCGTTTCAGGACCGATTTGTTGTCCTTTTCTCAGGGGAATACCATACGGAGTATTTATACTATACAATATTCTAAAATGAAACAACGTAGATTGGAATCAAATCACAAAAACAGAAAAAACAGGAACATCGTTGGAATTGAGTCTGAGAGAACAAACCAATCCAAAATGGGGTCTGAGCTTTGAGTGCCACCAGATACAGAGCCAGGGAATGGAGGTGCTATATGTATCTCAAGGGAGCCCTGATAGATGTCAGACCTGGAGCAATCCTTATCTCTTTTGGGTAGTTCAAGACATCCAAAAGTATAGGAGGTGTTTATAAATAACACCCTGATGGTACTGTTAGTTTAATGATAGTATGTCCAAATGCCACAGAGGATGGAGAATATTTCTGTGAAAAAATATGTATATTTGGAAAAACATAACTTTTTTTTCCCATAGTAAGTCGCAAGCATTGCTGTACAACTTAAAAGAAACCTTAGGGTGACATTATGTACAGAAAAGAATCTTGTGTTTATTATGCTTCAGTTTGTGAATGAACAGGAAGCTGCTCAGCACAGAGTACTTCCCATTCATTCACTGTTCAGTACAGCTGAGGCTGCAGAGCAAGACATGTGTTTGAGCTTTGGGGTGCACACCTTAATTCAATAGGCTGCGCACACCTATGTATAAATGCATATTCATACTGAGTGTATAAAAAACCCATACAACCAAATGTAATAAATAAACAATGTTTCCACAACCACCAACAGTGCAGGTCGCTTACTAGAGAATTAACCTTCAAATTATAAGATGTTAATGTAGAGTGTGAACCCTCACTGCCACAACAGCCAGCTCCTTCACTGAATGTCACCCAACACACCTCTCAGCTGCAAAATATTCTTTACTGGATGGCACCCAATGCAGCCTCAGAATATTCTTTATTGGGGGGGGGGGGGGGGGGCACCAATGAAGCCTCTCAAGCCTTGTACACACGACCAGTTTTTCTGCCAGGAAAACTGGCAAGAGAGCTTTTGGCCGGGAAAAGCAGACGTGTGTATGCTTCCTCAACAGGAAAACTTCTGGGTATCCCGACGGGAAATAGAGAAGCTGCTCTCTATATTCCCACCGGGGTTCCCGGCGGTTTTAAGCCCGGCAGTTTTCCTATGGGGAAACACTGCAAGGGAGCATACACACGGCCGGGATTCTCAGCCAAAGCTCTCCCTGCAGTTTTCCCGATGGGAAAACCTCTTGTGTTTACACAAGGAAAGTTACCAAGCAGGTTTTCCCATCGGGATTCCCGGCGGACTTTATACCGCCGGGAATCCCGGTCGTGTGTACAGGGCTTCAGCCTCAAAATATTCTTTACTGGATATCAACCAACGCAGCCTCTCAGCCTCAGAATACTCTTTACTGCATGTCACCCAATGCAGTTTCTTGGCTTCAGAATATCATCTCATAAGAGCCGGTTCACACAGGGGCAACACGACTTCCAGCACGACTTTGGGAGGCAACTTGGACACTACTTGAGTATGAATCATCAGGCAACTTACAAGGCAACTTCAAGTTGCCTCAAGGACAGTACAAGGCAACTTCAAGTCGCCTCCAGGACAGGAGGCTTTCCAGTGGCCAATCAAACAACAATCAGCTCTGTGGGAGGGAGGGGTTTGCCTGAGAAATGTATGTTATCTTCCTGTATTGTTGCTTCAGTTAAGACAGTGATCAGACTTCTGAGGCAACTTCCATTGAAATCAATGGGTACAAGTTGCCTACAAGTCGGATTGAAGTAGTACAGGAACCTTTTCTGAAGTCGGAGGAACTTCAGTAGTGTGTATTAAGACGGCTCCATTCTCTTCCATTGATTTTCATAACCACACGACTTGGGACGACTTGGGGCAACTTCAAGTCGGATCCCAGGTCGCCCCAGTGTGAACCGGCTCTAAGGGATACTTGCATCACTCAAAAGAAAATAAACCACAGTCCATAGCCCTAAATTATCCAGAAAAACAGGGCTTTATTATTAAAAGTGGTACTCACAAACAATTCACAGTACAAAGCATGTAAACCACATCACCACCTAACAGCTGCGTGCGCAGGTTTGTCACTCACAAATTGTTTTGCAGAACTTTAATGGTTTCCTAAAATGGAGGAGGTTTTATCATTTGGTTGGTCAGGTGATGAACAGAATTAGTCACCTTTTAGATGTGTTTATGCGAATTGGCAGTGGGGAAAACCACATAAAATTTGCATAGGTGTGAACCCAGCCAGAATTTTCTTGATAAGTTAGTAAAGTGTCATTAGAGAAATACAGAGACTACCATTTACTGCATGCTTCTAAAATGTTTTTTTTTTCCCTGTAATGCTCTTTCTCTGGCTTTGATATTTTCTGAACCACTGACCTTGAACAAATATGCAAAGTAGACCTAAGTGTAATTTCTGTCCACTGCCTCTTTCTCCTGCTATAAGTATGAGTCACTCCTGACGAGTTTTCTTGACACGAAGAGAAAAATGGTGATAGGTGAGGGACCTCCAGCAGATTAACAGTCTCAGCTCTGTTACTGTGTGCTGTGTGAATGGGATGTATCCCTTCTCTCCAATCAACTCTAAGATCTCTCCTCACTGATATAACTTCAGGTCTCCGTCCCCTGCTTTTCAAAGCTCAGAGATCCTGTGTAAATTCTGCACTTTGAATAAAGGGAGGGGAAAGACGGCCATAGATAAACAGGTACAACTTATCTAGGAGGATTTTACCTCTGTGTATCAACTGAGGCCAGTCAGGTCACTGTGTATACTGTATGTAAGGGGTTACAACCACTTTAATGAATTACTGCATTAAAGGGTCACTAAAGGGTCACTAAAGGAAAACATTTTTTTTAGCTGAAATGACTGTTTACAGGGTATAGAGACATAATAGTTAACTGATTCCTTTTAAAAACGATTAAAAATAGATAAAACCAATCATATAATGTGCCTGCAGTTTAGTTTCGTTTTTGCTGTTGTTTGCTGGTTCTCTGATGTACAGAGAGCCAATAGAGGGCAGTCAGCCAATAGAGAGCAGTGATACTTTGTCTAAAACTCCTCAGCACCAATCCAGTTTCGTTTTACACACAGTAATCACACCTCCTTGATTAGTCACCACCGTGAGAAATCTCCCAGTACTGTGGTGATCAGGAAACAGACAACCAGGAAGTGTCCAGAACAGAGAGGATTTACAGCAACATCAAAGCAAAAACGAACAATGAGGACATGAAACCAGGACTGCAGTGAGGTAAAGGAAGCTATTTAGCTAAAACAAAAAATTCCTTTAGTGACCCTTTAAGGTAAAAAAAGCCTCAGTAAAGCCAGACATAGATGGATCAAAATGTGTCCGGTTCAGCAGGAACTAGCTAAATTTAGATCCATCTATGGGCAGGATGGTTGTTCTAAAGTCAATCTATTGATTAACTTCACTACAACTGGCCTGTCAGGTTTTTGTTCATATAATCACCTTTGGTGGCTGTAGCTGGCAGTAGTGATCATTGTATTTTGATGGCGGGGAAACCAACCTCTGTCAGAATACAATAGCGCAGTGTTAATGTGGGGAATCAACTGGTTTTCTTTCTTTCAACTTAAACTTTCACTTACCTGCCTACGATCCCCCGTTGTTCCGATATCGCCGTCCCGTTCTCCGGTCCCGGTCTCTTCCACTTCCTGCGGGTCGGTGACTCACAGTGCGCTCAGCCTATCAGCGGCCGCAGCAATGTCCCGTTGCGGCCGCAGATAGGCTGAGCGCACAGTGAGTCACCGACCCGCAGGAAGTGGAAGAGACCGGGACCGGAGAACGGGACGCCGATATCGGAACAACGGGGGATCGTAGGCAGGTAAGTGAAAGTTTATTTTGTATAGTTTTACAGCCCGGGCACAGCGGGGGTTAAAAGTTTTAGCTTGGAGAACTCCTTTAAGGTTGAAGGAAAGAAAATGGCATACTGTATGGCCAGCCTAAGTGTATCGCCCCCTCACCATCCTATATTTACCCTGCACTGTGCCTGTCTGCAACCAGCGCTGCTCTCTTTCCTTTTTCACGCGGACACAGAGGCACCATTGCTTCCTGAAGCTGTCAAGCACATCCTGTGAGGATGGGGTGGGGGGCAGGGCCAATCTGTGTTGTGTGTCAATAGGCACACCAAGCAGAGAAGGAACCTAGAATGCCAACAGGGGACCCCAAAAGAGGAGGATTGGAGGAAGAGGAGGATTGGGGCTGCTTTGTGAAATACCATTGCATACCAAGTATAACATGTTTGGTATTATAAAAAAAATAAAAGCCTTTACAACCAATTTAAGTAAGATTAAGTAACTTAACAACTTGCCCCCAAAACCAATTGTGACACTTCTCTTCTACATGTAAAAATCATCATTTTTTGCAAGAAAATTACTCAGAACCCCCACACATTATATATATATTTTTTAGCAGAAGCCCTATGGAATAAAATTCTGTTTGTTGTAATTTTTCAAACATATTTTTTGGGGAAAAAAAAGTTTCACAAATTTAAAAAAACAAAACACTAAAGTTAGCCCGATTATTTTGCGTAATGTGAAATGTTACACCGAGTAAATAGATACCTAACATGTCACACTTTAAAATTGCGCACACTCGTGGAATGGCGCCAAGCTTCGGTACTTAAAAATCTCCATAGGTGACACTTCAGTTTTTTTTACATGTTACCTGTTTAGAATTACAGAGGAGGTCTTGGGCTAGAATTATTGCTCTCGCTCTAACGTTCGCTCTAATATTCGCAGGAAGTGGTTATTCACCAGACATCAGAGGACACACAGCACCCTCAAATAATTAACACCAGAAATATGATAAGGTTTAATGAGGCAAACAGGTGTGCCACTGCTCCTGGACCAATGAGGTCAAGAGACTGGAAAAACTGCTCCTTCCCTTTACATTCTAGATTTTTTTTTCACATTTTCCATGGAATAGAGACGCATTTCTCTTTCCTTAAGGCCCCTTTCACATTGGGGCGGGATTCGGCCGCTAGCGGTGCGGTATTAACCCCCGCAAGTGGCCGATAAAGGGTTAATACCGCCCGCAATGCGCCTCTGCAGAGGTGCATTGCGGGTGGTATTACCGCGGTTTCCCATTGTTTTATTCTCACCGCTCCAAAGTTGCTGCTTGATTTTTTTATCTCCTGCCAGCGCATCGCCTCAGTGTGAAAGCCCTCCGGTTTTCACATTGAGGTTTCTGAGCAGGAGTCTTTCAGGCGGTATAGCAGCGCTATTTTTAGCGCTGTACCGCCTGAATAACTCCTCAGTGTGAAAGGGGTCTTATACACATTTTCCTTTTGCTGAAGTTATTAGAATCAATAAAGAGGAAATTGGAATACATATCTATACTTTTTACATGAAAGAGAAGTAGAGGAACGAGGTGAACCCTGTTCAGATTTTTCACCAAGGCCCCTCTAGATTTTACTAATATCATTGCAAATATGTGTGTGCTGCTGAAATAAGTGCTGATTTGAAAGCTAAAATAAACCAGACAAAACTATTTTTAGATGTATTGAGTCAGTCATAAGCCCATTTCTAAATTTTAGAAGCAGACACATACCACCCAAATGAAAGGCATCGTTTGACAATGCAATGCGCTGAATTAGCATTGAAGAGCATTTCACAAATATCACACATTGCCCTTTGTTTCCAAGAGGATCAGTCCTTTAAACTAGAGATGATAGCCGTCACCAAGCATTAAAGCTAATACCACAAAAAGTAATCCAGTGACGTTAACATAAATACAATGAATACCACAAAAAGTAATCTACACCCAATTGCCAAATTCTATAAAAAAACATCAAAAGTAATCCAGGTTCAATGGCCAAAAGCCTTAAAAAGTAATCATAAGTAATGCATACCTTATGACCAGAAACCTTAAAATTCATCAAAAGTAATCCAGACTTGATTGCCAAAAATCATAAAATAAAAAGAAAAATCCAATCCAGGAAATGGAAAAAGTAGTGATCTTATGATTTGTTTTCTGGCGTGTGATAGGTGTTACCTTTGAATTTTCAGGGTTGTATTAACTATTAATAAAAGTCTGTGTATAGTCTTTATGAGATGGACATAAAGACATTTGTCTGTGTTGGTTTTAGTTCAATGTGCAGCACCCAGGTAGATAATTGGCAGACAAATCCTTTGACCTATTGATAATGGTACCATTTGTTATTTTTTTTTTCAATTGTCCCAACACAATTCACAGTTTGACTTGGGGATCAGAGACTAGATATCACACATTTGGCCAAATCGGTATGTGTTTCATGTACATATGTTTCCATTTATGACTGGTGTCTTTCAGTTTTTTTTTTTTGTATTTGTACATCCAGTTTGTAAGTGCTTTACATCCGTCAGTGATTGGCCTTTTTTAAGGTTTTTCACAGACTAGAAAATAGGTCATGCTTTGCTGTGTACAAATGTTGGCCAAGACACAAGGGGGTTGATTTTCTAATGGAAAATACACTGTTCACTTTGCAAATGAAATAGTACTCTGCAAGAGACTTTTCTTCAGAGTTTAGTGAATGTGGTGAAGTTTGACTGCAAAAAATACCCAATCACAGGCAAAGAAAAAAATAAACAGGATTTTTGCTTCCACATGATTGGATGATGGAAGTCAGCAAAACTTCACCTCATTCATTAAAGCGGAGTTCTACCCTAAAATACTAAGGCCCAGATTCACAGCAGAGATACGACGGAGTATCTCAGATACTCGGTCGTATCTCTCAGAGTATCTATGCGACTGATTCATAGAATCAGTTACGCATAGATAGCCCTTAGATCCGACAGGTGTAATTGTTTTACACTGTCGGATCTTAGGATGCAATACCGCGGCCACCGCTGGGGGGAGTTTGCGTCGTAAACCAGCGTCAGGTATGCAAATTAGTAGTTACGGCGATCCACAACGGTTTTTCGCATTCGCTACGCCGCTGCTAGTCTAGTTTCCCATCGCAAAGTTAGTCGTCGTTTTTGGTGCCCTAACTTTACACAGCACACGTATGTGCTGTATAAAGTATGGCCGTCGTTCCTGCGTCGAAATGTGAACATTTTTCCTTCTTGCGTAAGACGTCCGGGAATACGGAAGTACGCTACGCACGTCGCCGTTCAAAAAAATGACGTCACTTCGCGCAAAGCACGGCGGGAAATTCAAAGGGGAACATGCGCAGTGGGTCCGGTGCGGGAGCGCGCCTAATTTAAATGGCACACGCCCCTTTGAATTACGTGGGCTTACGCCGGAGGCCACGGGCGGAAGTTTTATCGCAAGTGCTTTGTGAATCAGGCACTTGCGATAAAAACTGGCGGCGGTGTAACGTATCTACGATACGTTACGCCACCACGATTCTACGTGAATCTGGCCCTAACTTTTTATGAACCTTTAATGCCTTTAATGTAAAAAAAAAAATCGTAAGAAATTATTTTTTGCTCACTTCTATATGGCTGTCACTAGGCAGATTTCGGAATCTGCCTAGTTCCTAGTCCAAGGTGGTAGAACTTCCTGTCCTAAGACCCCATTGCCTCCAGGGAAATGATGACACTCATTTCCCAGGAGTCTCTGGGCATTACTGTGTCTAAAAATCCCAGCATGCACCTCTCTCGGAAAATCCAGGAAGAAACATGAACTGGGCTTCATAATGCACACAGCTATGATGGAAACGGCCACAAGATCCCTGAGATGACATCAGGTAAGTTTTTGCAACTGTTTATGTACCGATTGTGCTTTATTAATATGTTTTAATGAATATTCATAATAATGTAATTGAGATTGCAAAAAAAAAAATCAAACATTTTATGGCCAGAACCCCGCTTTAAGCTTTGGGGATAATTCTTTTGAAGATTGCAACCTGCCTGCAACCTCGCTGTCTGTGTGTCTATAATAATGTCCTTTATAAATATGTCATTCTGGCCTGATTTTGCTAGAATATTTGGCGTAATTCTAGAAAGTAGATCCCGTTCTACTTGTCTAGCTAACATACTGCTGGATTCTTTAATGTACAGAGCTCTTTCCATGGCTGGTTTATTTAGGCATTGCTCATTGCATTTTATGCACACTGGATGTTTTCGCAGCTGCTTCTAGGGGCGTAAGGCATTTTATTTCCTGCCTCGAAGCTCCCCTGCATGTTATTCTATGTGGCCATAAAAAAAAAAAATGCCGTAAGAATTAAGATTTAAAGAAAACATTTGTACACATTTTTGTTTACGTTTTTTTTTTTAAATATATAGGGGCAGATCCACAGAGATCTGCACCCGCGCAGCGTATCAGAGATACGCTACGCCGCCGTACCTTACCTGGCTTTAAATCGAATCCATAAAGATTTTGCGCCGTAAGTTACAGCGGCGTAGTCTATCTTTGGCGGCGTAAGGGCGCGGAATTCAAATCGGTGATTAGGGGGCGTGTTTCATTTAAATGAAGCGCGTCCCCGCGCCGAATGAACTGCGCATGCGCCGTCCCTAAATTTCCCGCTGTGCATTGCGCTAAATGACGTCGCAAGGACGTAATTTTTTTTAACATAGACGTCAATTACGTCCATCCCGATTCACGGACGACTTACACACAAAAAAAAAAAATTCTAAATAAATGCGGGAACGACGGCCATACTTAACATGGCAGGTCTAACTATACGCGACGAAATATCAGCTTTAACTATACGCCGGAAAAATCCGACTAGAGACGCCGTGAAAAAATGCGACGGCTGCTCGTACGTTCGTGGATCGTCGGAAATAGCTAATTTACATACCCGACGCGGAAAGCGACGTGAACGCCACCCAGCGGACGCCAAAGAATTGCATCTTAGATCCGAAGGCGTACGAAGACGTACACCTGTCGGATCTAACCCAGATGCGGTCGTATCTTGTTTTGAGGATTCAAAACAACGATACGACGTGGCTAATTTGAAAGTACGCCGGCGTATCAGTAGATACGCCGGCGTACTCGCTCTGTGGATCTGCCCCCATGTCTTTTTTTTTCTATAGCAAATTACATTTAAAAAAAATAATTGTTTATAACATTTTTAAAATAAAAAAAAATGGCATTATATTTTTTAAATAAAAATATATATTTTAATATTTAATTCTCTTTTCAGGACAACATCTAATTTGCCCACATAGGAGAGGAAGACGCGGGAGGAGGAGTTAAAGGATATTCCATTGCATGAGACATCTGAGCCTTCCTTTGCAATGTCGATGGCACCAACGACTACCGCAGCCCACCATTCACCTCTACCTAGTGATAAACCCACGGATGTGGCACAAATTCAGGTATCTATCTATTGATCGGTCGTTGTATCTGCCTTTAGTTTTGTGTATATTTTATTTCTTTACAGGCTTTTGAGATGGAAACAGACAGCAGCAGACAGCAGCAATTCTGATGATGTCCTTAAAGCTGAGTAATACAGGAAGACAATTATCCATCATGCCAAAATATCAGGGAGATGTGTGATTGGCCCCACAATTATTCTGCTGTACAATGATCCCAAACATACAGCAAATGTCATTAAGAAATATCTTCAGTGTAAAGAAGAACAAAAAGTCCTGGAAGTGATGGTTTGTCCTCCACAGAGCCCTGATCTCAACATCAGAAGGATGAGGGACACACTACATCCACACAAGTAGCTGGATTCAGAAAGATTTACGCCGGCATATCAGTAGATACGCCAACGTAACTCTGGATCTACGCCGGCGTTAATTTAAGCGTATTCTGGAAACCAGATACGCTTAAATTAGGCTAAGATACGAGCGGCGTAAGTCTTCTACGCCGTCGTATCTGAAAGTGTCATTTTTAGGCTGGCCGCTAGGTGGCGCTTCCGTTGAGTTCGGCGTACAATATGTAAATGACTAGATACGCCGATTCACGAACGTACGTGCGCCCGTCGCAGTAAAGATACGCCATTTCCGTAAGAGATACAGATGCCCCCTAGGAGGCGTAGTCAATGTTAAGTATGGCCGTCGTTCCTGCGTCGAAATTTGAAAATTTTACGTTGTTTGTGTAAGTCGTCCGTGAATAGGGCTGGACGTAATTTACGTTCACGTCGAAACCAATACGTCCTTGCGGCGTACTTTGGAGCAATGCACACTGGGATATGTACACGGACGGCGCATGCGCCATTTGTAAAAAACGTCAATCACGTCAGGTCACCAAACATTAACATAAAACACGCCCCCATCCTCATTTGAAATAGGCGCGCTTACGCCGGCCCCATTTACGCTACGCCGCCGTAAGTTAGGAGGCAAGTGCTTTGTGAATACAGTACTTGCCTCTCTAACTTAAGGCGGCGTAGTGTAAATACGATACGCCGCCTTAAAGATGCGGCGCTCTACTTGAATCTGGCCAAAGATCTGTAATTAGTTCCCCAAGATGTTTGGAACTTACCTACCAAGTTTCTTCAAAAACTGTGTACCTAGAATAATTGATGCTGTTTTGAAGGCAAAGGGCGGTCACACCAAATATTGATTTGATTTGGATTTCTCTTCTGCTCATTTACTTACCATTTTGTTAACTGAGTAACAATTAATAACACCTCTATTTTGTAAAGCATTCTTAATTTACATTTTTTTCATACCCGCCTTACATTTTGGAAACATTAGTGTACATGGAATCTGCATGTTCTCTTAGTACTTACATTAGGTGACCAGATTTTTTTAAATAAAATCCGGGACATTTTTTTTTATTATTGCCAAATGGTAAACTATTTTATAAGTATATTTTCCTCAAATGATATATGCAGTCAGGGCCGTCTTTACCGCAGGGCAAATGGGGCAGGTGCCCTGGGCCCTGTCACTGTTGGGGGCCCAAAGCAACCCCCTTTAAAAAAAAAAAAAAAAAATGTTTTTTTTTTTTTTTTTAGGGGTCCGGAGGACCCCAGGGCCCCAGATGGCAACCCCCCCTTTTTTTTATTTTTTTTTAAATAATAAAAAAAAATTATATTTTTATTAAAGGGACAATTTTTTTATATATTTTTATTTTATTTTTTATTAAAGGGCCAATTTTTTTTAGAGGTCTGGGGGTCCCCAGGGGCCCATAGTTCCCCAGGGCCCCGGATGGCAACCCCCCTTTTTTTTATAAAAAATATTTTTTTTATATATTTTATTTCTTTATATATATATATATATATATATATATATATATATATATATATATATATATATATATATATATATATATATATATATATTTATTAAAGGGCTCAGAGGTCCCCATGTGGCAAACACCCTTTATCTTTTTTTATAAATGTTTATTTTTTTATTTTTGTTTATATATTTGTTTTATTTATTTTTAATTTAAGGGCCCAGAGGTCCCCAGGGCCCTGGATGGCAACCCCCCCCTTTTTTTTTTTATAAATGTTTCTTTATATATATTTTTTATTAAAGGGCCCAGAGGTCCCGGATGGCAACCCCCTTTTTTTTGTAATTTATTTTTTATTAAAAAAAAAATATTAAAGGGCCCAGAGGTCCCCAGGGCCCCAGATGGCAACCCCCTTTTTAAAAAATATTTTATATATATATATTTTATTTCTTTTTTTCTTTTTATTAAAGGGCCCAGAGGTCCCCAGATGGCTACACCCCTTTTTATATATATATTTTTCTTTATTTCTTTTTTTGTAAAGGGCCCCCCGCTTCTAAATTTGCGGCAGCCCCCCCCCTCCTGCTTCTCAATTTCAGGCAGCAGCACCCCCCATCCTGGTTCTCTGCTCCAGGGGGCCCATGCCTGAAGCTGTGTAAGTGGCCCCATAATTCCTGATGGCGGCCCTGCCTCCCGTTAAGCCCCTGTGCTGCCCACAAATCAGGCTGAAAATCATCAGCGGCACGCAGCCAGTGACAGTACTGCTTCCCTTCCCAGTGTTTTAAAATGTACAGCACCCCTGACTTCCCTTTAGACGCGCACTTCTCCCTTCCTGCCACTGGGTGCTGCTTGTATATAAAAGTGAATTAGAATGTGATTTTATAACATCCCCAGTTTGCTCTTCCTGAGGCTGACTTCTTCATGTCCTGCTCCTCAAGGTATGTCACTGTTTGCTAATCTATATTGTAAATTGAAGTTTTCTGTAGAGTGTGCCCAAAGTCTTTATAATATTTGATGATTCACTGCAGGTCTGGTCAGTGTTTTAAAAAGTTCCTCTATTTTACACACATGGCATGGCATGGGGTCACAGCACCGTCTGTCCATTCTGCTTTAGCACCATGGGACCCCATGCCATGCCATGTGTAAAAGAGAGGAACTCTTTAAATCACAGACCAGACCTGCAGTCCAGGCTGAGTAAAGCCTCAGAGTACATGACATTACTGTCTGTATTTAACTGCTTGATGGGCTTATTTTGGGCCTGGCTGGTTCACATGTATGTGTTTTGGCGGCCCACATTTGCGCAGGCACAGCAGCCCATTCGCCATGCCTGCGTTTCCTGCAAAGAAAAGCGCATGCCTCATGTAATAGGCTGCGCACACGGCACGCCTATGCCCATCAAGCACTGAAATACAGCACTGTCTGTCCATTCTGCTGTCTGCTGTGACTTATCTTCAGTTCCCGCACTGTCAAACTTGCTGCATTTTTAGATGTTTAGGTCATGCTTTTAAAAACACAGTGCGTTTGTGTGTGCAAGAACTGCAGGTAAGTAGCATGGTGCAAAAGCAGAATGGATTTCAAGGCAACTGTATTTTTAAAATGCTGAATGCACCTTTTTTCTGCAGGAAACAAAGGCATGGCAGCCCATTCAAATCAATGGGCTGCTGTACCTGCACAAATGAGGACCGCCAAAACATACATGTGCACCAGCCAGGCCCAAAATAAGCTGGAGGGGGGCCCAAAAAAAATGTTTGCCCTGGGCCCAAACCATATTAAAGACGGCCCTGTATGCAGTGTATGTGGTATGTGTTTATGGAATGATTGTATCATACATACGTTATTTCTAATATTCATCCATGAATAAAGATTAAAAAAAGATACTGCTTAGAATTTTTTGAGATATGACTGCCAAATGTTAAGACAGAGAAAAAACAGAGTGCAGAGTTCAGGAGTGCACTACATAAAGAATGCAGGGCTCAGCTGTGCCCATTTATGCAGCCTGACCAGTGCCCATCTATGTAGCCTCACCAGTGCCCAGGAATGCAGCCTCACCAGTGCCCAGCAATGCAGCCCCACCAGTGCCCAGCAATGCAGCCTCACCAGTGCCCAGGAATTCAGACTCACCGGCAGGGCCGCCATCAGGGGGGTGCAGGCAGTACACCTGTAAGGTGCCCGGAGGTCCCCAGGGGGCCTGATGGCAACCCCCATTTTTTTTTTTTTTTTAGGGGTCCGGAGGTCCCCAGGGGCCCGGAGGCCCATAGGGCCCCATATGACAACTCCCCTTTTTTTTATTTATTTTTTATTTAAAAAAATATATTTTTTTAATATGTTTTTTTTTTTAGAGGTCCGGAGGTCCTCAGGGGCCTGAATGCCCCCAGGGCCCTGGATTGAAACCCCCCCTTTGTTTCACTTATTTTTTTATAAAAAAAAAAAAAAAAATTCTAATATATTTTTATTTTATTTCTTATTAAAGAGACAATTTTTTTTAGGGGTACGGGGGGCCCGGAGATCCCCAGGGCACCGGATGACAACCCCCCTTTTTTTTTATAAAAAAATATATTTTTATATATATATATATATATATATATATATATATATATATATATTTTTATTATTATTATTATTATTATTATTATTATTATTATTATTAAAGGGCCCAGAGGTCCCCAGGGCCCCGGATGGCAACCCCCCTTTTTTTATAAAAATAAAAAATTATATTACTTTATTTCTTTTATATATATATATATATATATATATATATATATATATATATATATATATATATATTTATTAATGGGCTCAGAGGTCCCCAGGTCCCCATGTGGCAAACCCCCTTTTTTATTTGTTATAAATGTTTATTTTTTTTTATTTTTGTTTATATATATTTATTTTTTATGTTTTTATTAAAGGGCCCATTTTTTATAAATGTTTTTTATATATATATATATATATATATATATATATATATATATATATATATATATATATATATATATATATATATATATATATATATATATATATTTTATTAAAGGGCCCAGAGGTTCCTTTTTTATTATTATTATTATTAAAGGGCCCAGAGGTCCCGGATGGCAACCCCCCTTTTTTGTAATTTTGTTTATTAAAAAAAAAATATTATTTGTATATATATATTTATTTTTTATTAAAGGGCCCCCTTCTTTATATATATATTGTTCTTTATTTCTTCTTTCTTTGTAAAGGCCCCCCCCCCGCTTCTCCTCAATTCTAGGCGGCAGCCCCCCCCCCCCCCCGGTTCTCTGCTCCAGGGGGCCCATGCCTGAAGCTGTGTAAGGGGCCCCATAATTCCTGATGGCTGCCCTGCTCACCGGTGCCCAGCAATGCCACCTCACAAGTGCCTAGGAATGGAGCTTTACCTGTGCCCAGGAATGCAGACTCACCAGTACCCAGCAATGCAGCCTCACCTGTGCCCAGGAAAGCAGACTCACCAGTACCCAGCAATGCAGCCTCACCTGTGCCCAGCAATGCAGCCTCACCAGTGCCCATCTATGCAGCCTCACCAGTGCCCAGCAATGCAGTCTCACCAGTGCCCAGCAATGCAGCCTCACCAGTGCCCAGCAATGCAGCCTCACCAGTGCCTAGGAATGCAGCCTCACCTGTGCCCAGGAATGCAGACTCACCAGTGCCCAGCAATGCAGCCTCACCAGTGCCCAGGAACGGAGCTTCACCTGTGCCCAGGAATGCAGTCTCACCAGTGACAAGCAATGCAGCATCACCTGTGCCCAGGAATGCAGTCTCACCCATGCCCAGGAATGCAGCCAAACAAGTCCTGCCTCCTGGATGGCTCCTATCTATGATAGACAACACACATGCCCTGGCATTGGACAAGTGTGCTGTCTGTCAAAAAAGAAACCCAGGAGGTAGGACTTGTGTGATGGCAGGCACCCGGCGAATCAAATTAAAGTTGACATCGAAATACATTTGCTCTTTGGGGGATCTCTTGATCTCCTGATTACAGCTGAGCAAACGGATGACATGTCCGGTCCGCTGATGTAGAACGCATATGGACACAGCACGCTGCTCTCTGTGGGGCTTTTGAATGGAGATGGACCATCTAATCTGATCCGCCAGACAGACGGGCAATGGATCTCCCATCTGTCTGTTTTTAGTGGACTGGATTGGATGTGGCGGGTGTTTCGGCGGACACAGGTCCGCTGACATCTACGGTTCCATAGAGGGCTATGGATGATATGATCGGGTCTGCCTGGAAACTGACAGGGGGACCCGATCACTCCACCAGTGTGAAAGAGCCTAAAACATATGTGCTCCGTACCCACTCCACACCCAACCCCTAGCACACCTCTATACCCCCCTCCACCCCAACACTTTCTCCCCTTGGTCACTGACCAATCAATTCTGATGACAGTCTGTGGTCAGCATCTCCCCCTGCACCTCAGATCACTTCTGTTGCAGTTTACTATGCAGTGGGGGGAGGTGGGAGGTGACGATCGACATCTCTGTGGTGTCCACGGGCAGCGGGATATCCCTGGGGCTTGTAGTTCTCTTCCAGAGTCTATACAGTGGAGAAGGGAGGGGCTTCTGACCCAGAGCATCTATCAGCAAGAGTGTACAAGCAGAGCGACTCACTCTGAAGAGTGAAACTGATAGATGCCCTGGGTCAGAGGCCCCTCCCCTCTCCACTGTACAGGCTCAGGAAGAGAACTACAAGGCCCAGGGAGATGTCGCAGCCACACACCACAGAGCTGTCGTTTGCTTCCTCCCCCTACTCTCCCCCCCCCGCCACCCCTCCAACCTGGGGACAAATTCGGGGACGTCTGGTCACCCTAACTTACATGGGTTTCTTCCTACACTCCAAAGATATGTTGCTAAGTTAAAGTGGATGTAAACCCCCCAAAAAAATTTTTTTTTGGATGTCACAATGTAGAGAATATGATTTCCTATCATCTGTGCCCAGTCTTGCCACACAGAGTTAATCCAGAGCTGAGCAATCCTCTTTTTATTGTTCAGTGAAATAAAACAGACTTGCAGATAAAAACCAAAGTCCTTGCTTGAGTGACAGGTTATTTACATATCTCGTGCACTAGCTTGCAGACATGCACAGCTTTATGTATATTCTGATGGCTGTTCACTGGAACATTTCCTCATGACACTGAACTCTGTATCACCCCATATTTTGAAAACATTTAATCAAAACACAGGAAAGACAGCCAATCCTGGGAGAGCTGGAAGGGAGAGGAGAGGAGGGGGATGTGAATTGTGCACTTTTTTTCCAGAAGCTGTGCATGTCTGCAAGCTAGTGCACGAGATATGTAAATAACCTGTCACTTAAGCAAGGACTTTGGTCTTTATCTGGAAGTCTGTTGTATTTCACTGAACAATAAAAGTGGATTGCTCAGCGCTGGATTAACTCTGTGTGGCAAGACTGGGCACAGATGATAGGAAATCTTAATCACTTTAATGATTGATTTCTGTCTAAAAAATTGGGTCTAGTATTTCCCATTAAAAGATAAAGCAGATGAGAAGACAAAGCAATTGGGGCTTCAGGAGGTAAGGGAAGAACACCAGGGGCTGGGGGATGAATTTGGAATTGAGGTTTAAAGAAAACAGAAGGTAGTCAAAATGTATTTGTTTTTTTCTTGTAAAATATGCATTACATGCTTGCTGTACATGTTACATGCACGTTGCATATGCAATACCATTCATTGTAATGCCTTTTCAAGGAACGTGTGCTTAAAAGGTTGCTAGCAATATTTGAAAAAAATCACACTAAATTGTAATGACAATGGTTTAATTTAAAAAAAAACTTACCTAGTATCTAGAAAACACAAGTAAACACAGGTCTGAATGCAACCAATTTGCTGCTTGCATCTAAGGGCCTTCTATATGTAAAAGGAGAACTGATGGATTTAAAACCACGTATACTATATATACAAACCTGCAAAATGTATTTAAAAAAAGTTTAAAATAAAAACGTATTATAACTGTAGCACTCTGGGTTTAGCCAGGGAGCTCCTCACAAATTTACTTGCCAGGAGTAGTCATCTTGGTCGATTGATAGAGATCTATTGATTTCTCCCTTAGTTTGGCCTTGTTGCACTTTTCTCTTCTACCACTAGGCAACCTAAGGTCAGTTTATGGGTATATGGGGTATCTCTGCCAATGAGCAGGGGTTTTTCTTGAACCCCTTGGCCTGCTGGGAGACCCTATATCGGGCGTCACTAAATGGCGGACCGCGGTCCGGTTCCGGCCCCAGTGGCCATTCTACCCGGACCGCAGCCTCGCCTGTGTGTCTCTATGGCCGGCTCGCCCGCCTGCCGATGCCGCTATATACACAGCATGGCAGGCGCAGCAGGTCTGTGCCGTCTCTGCACTCCCCCCTCCCCACACTGCCTGTCTGCCTTATTCACACAAACTTGAATCACGACCGCGCTGGACAATGGGCGGGACTTTTTAAGTTAGGGCAGGGGTAGTGAATTAAAATTCACGGGGGTCCGGTCGGAAAAAAATTCTTCCAGCGGAGGTCCGAATGTCATATTGGTGCTATGACGCCACATGATATCCTCCACTTCACAGCGCCCCCCCACCACACACATGCACACACACGCATCAGTTTGTAATTGGGGGGGGGGGAGTCAAGTCTGATTTGGGGGGTCAGTCTGTGATAGGAGGTCTGTGATTTGGGGGGGTCAGTCTGTGATTGGTGGGTCAGTCTGTGATGGGGGGGATCTGTGATTGTGGGGGGGATCAGTCTATGATAGTAGGGTCTGTGATTGGGGGGGGTTCAGTCTGTGATTGGGGGGGGGGTCAGTCTGTGATGGGGTGGTCTGTGAATTTGGGGGGTCAGTCTGTGATTGGTGGGTCAGTCTGTTATAAGGGGGTCTGATTTGGAGGGTCAGTCTGTGATGGGGGGGGGATCTGCGTTTGTGGGGGGTTCAGTCTGTGATGGGGTGTTCTGCGATTGTGGGGGGTTCCGTTTGTAATTGGGGGGGGGGGATCAGTCTGATGTGGGGTCTGATTTGGGGGGGTTGTGATTGTGGGGGGTTCAGTCTGTGATGGGGTGGTCTGTGATTGTGGGGGGTCCATCTGTGATTGGGGGGGTCCATCTGTGATTGGGGGGATCAGTCTGTGATAGGGGGTCTGTGATTTGGGGGATCTGATTTGGGGGGTCAGTCTGTGATTGGGGGGTTCATCTGTGATTGTGGGGAATCAGTCTGTGCTGGGGTGTCCATCTGTGATTGGGGGGGGGGAAATCGGTATGTGATGGGGGTCTGTGATTTGGGGGGGTCAGTCTGGGATGGGAGATCTGTGATTTGGGGGGTCAGTCTGTAATGGGGGGTTTGTGATGAGGCAGGGGGATGTGATGTAAGGGGGGGGGGCTGAGGACACTGATGTAAAAGGGGTTCTATGATTTCTGCACTGGCAAAGGTCAGGTTTTCTATGTGTCCTGTTCACATTGAAACAGTGCCCCTGCGTGCTGAGCAGTGTGGTGCAAAATGCATTCTGTTTAATTTCTATGCACCGCAACTGATCTGTGCTGCATAAAAATGAAAGAAATGTATTTTGAGATTTTTATGTCGATTTCGATGGTGTGTGGGTCTTAAAGGTGTGTGCATGTGTGTGGTGGGGGGGCGCTGTGAAGTGGAGGATATCATGTGGCGTCATAGCACCAATATGACATTCGGACCTCCGCTGGAAGAATTTTTTTCCGACCGGACCCCCGTGAATTTTAATTCACTACCCCTGCCCTATATATTCGGGTGAGATCAGGTGATCGTGGTTCTGTGCCACTGGGATGGGTGTCTGGGTGGACATGTGTCGTACGCCCCGGGCTGCTAGCTGGGGATTAGGCCTATACTGGGGGCATCTGGCTGCCAGGCTGTGTGATGGCCTATCCAGAAGTAAGAGGGCAGCACAGGTGATAATTCTGTCGGTGGTCCGAGGTAGAAGGGAATCTGTCGCCACAAAGGGACCAACCACCTTTACCACGGACCACAGTGAGTAACTGAAGAAAGTACCGGAACCATATTCTCACCGAACGGGCACAGTGGAGAATCAGAAAATTTAGGCGGTGATCAAGTCAGGCACCCAACCAGCAGAGGAGACGCTGTCAGGGCAGCCTTGTGAAATCAAGCCAGGGACCTCGCATGTCAGCAGGGGTGAAGATTGCGAAGTATCTGGAGTGCAGGGACCCAGCAGGGAAGCGGGGGTGACGCTTGAGGGAGATACCACTGCAAAGATTGGAGGAGCTTTTCTTGTGAAAAAAAGATTGGAGGAGCTGAAGGGATTCAGAGTCAGTGAATCAGTGGGCCAGATTCAGGAACATCAGCGGATCTTTGGTCCGGCGCAGTGCATCTTTTTTACACTGCGCCGGAGCAGCGCAGAGAGGCATGCTAGTGATTCAGGAAACTTTTTTCCTGTCTCTTGCCCCAGCGTGGCGGATTTTACACGGCGTAAGGCGGCGTAGCGCGGCGTAAGGCGGGGTAGAATAAAATGGGTGGCTCCCTATGCTAATGAAGCGGGGAGCATGGCGCAGGGGTCACGGCGGGGCACATCTTAGACCGCACATGCTCAGTGACATCCAGGGGTAAATGCCCCAATCTGCACATGCTCAGAACTGCGCCCCGGCGTGATCCCTGAGCTACGCCGACCCACTACCAAAGCCCAGCCCATGAATCAGCCCAGACTTCCGCCCTGCAGGTGCAAATGTACTGAAGCTTTTTTTTTTCTAAGCTAGGTCGTTTGCATTGTGGTGGGGCAGTTATGGCTGATGAGGAATCCTCAGGTGGGCGGATGACCAATTTCAGCCCAGAGGAGAGGGCTGTAATTATTGAGGGCCTCTCCCAACATGGGGACCGCCTCTATGTGTTGTCCAGCAAGTGTTGTTGCTCAGGTCGTTTGCAACGCTGCTGCTTTAGCTGCTCTCCAGCTGACCTCTGCAAGTTTGGTGTAAAGTTACCCCTGCTTTATAAAGGGTAACTTTCCGCTGCAAACCAGAGTTACACGCACCGGGAGTAGCCTGCGCCGGCAATTCGTAATTTGCTGAATCGGACCAACTCCCTCATTTGCATATTTAAAATAGAAAAACCAGGGCCGCGCTAGTTCAGACCAGCGTAAATGGGCGCCCACGCCGCACCGGCGTGGAAAGGTCCAAACGAAAAAAATAAATCTACGTTACGGCGTAATATTGTTTGCTGAATACGGCGCGGAGATACGCCGGCGCAAATTGGCATTTACGCCGCGCATCTCAGTCTACACCGGCGGAAATTGTTCCTGAATCTACCCCACTGGGTCTAGTGAGAGAACGGGAGCTCAGTGTTGAAGAACTACAGAGCTGTAGTGAAGCTGAAAGAACTGTTACATTTGAGTTAGGAACTGTTAAAGGTCTGTAGCCATAGGAGAAAGCATTACTGCATGTGCAGAAGTGGCGCTTTGCTGGGGGCCTTTCCCTGAACGGCTGTCCTCCTATTGAAGTCTCGGAGTCTGCCAATTGAATCTTTAACTACTTAAAGGGGTTGTAAAGGAAAACACTTTTTTTCATAATAAGTATCCTTTACCTGCAGACATTCCTCTTTTCACTTCCTCATTGTTTGTTTTTGCTCAGAAGTTGCTCTATTTCTTCTCTGTTCTGTTCACTTCCTGCTTGTCTGATTTTACTGACCACCGTGACGGGAGGGTTTACTGCGGTGGTCGGTAACGTGCTCACCCCCTCCTGGGAACTACATCTGAGTGGCAGGACGCTCTCTACGTGTTAGAGACTTCAAGGAGGTGTGAATTACTGGGCGTGCCGCAATGCATACTGGGAAATGTAGTTCTTACATGAACGAGCGCCGCAAACCAGGAAGTGAATGAGAGAACAGAAACTAGAATGCCGGAGGTGATATAGATGAAGGAATTTAATAGGTATTTACTCGTTTTTTTAACAGAATCATTACACTATTCTGTCTGTCTACCTTGCAGACATTAATTTTAGACAAAACATTTTTTTCCTTTACAACTCCTTTAAGGGTGTCCTGGCCCGAACCCTATTTCCTCCAAAAATACAAAAAGGACTGTCAAGAGAAATAAAACCTCTTTTACATCCAAAAGGTGTCAGGCGCCCAATGACTGTTACCATCTTTGCACCGACTATGCCTCACAACCCACTACATACTGAAGGATATCAGCTATCTTTGGCCTTGGAGGTCCTCATTAGACTGGATAAGGCCGGAGACCTTGCTACATAACATAATCTTAGCTGTGACTAATATCTGAACTTGGTTTCATTTAAAAATGCTTAAAGTGGTTTTAAACCCAAAAATGTATTGCAGCTTACCAATCCTTAGATATGGTGACTGCATTAGTTTTCATTTTTAGTTTATCTTCCTTTATTTCACCTGGTGATCCTGCCAGTAACACACTTCCAGTCTAAAGAAAGCCAGAAGCTACAAATACTGCAGCTGCTGACTTTTAAAAAAATGGACACTTATCTGTCCAGCGCACCCGCAATGTCGTCAGCCGAGGGACGAGCAATCGCAGAATCGATTGCTATGGAGCTACGCTTTAACTCTTTTGGACTTTATTGTTTATTTTCAATACTGGGACTTTTTCATGTTTTGCTAAACAGGGACTATGATGGAAATCATTAGTACATGTTAATTAAGGCATAATATGTGATAGAGTAAACATGTTGAGGCACTGTTTAATATACACATTTAAAGGGCCAGCGCAGCTACACAAACAACAGTTTTTTTTTTTAGCAAATTTACACTGTAATGCAAGCTGTACACTCACTACTTTACATTGTAGCAAAGTGTAATTTCTTTGGCATTGCCACATGAAAAGATATAAATAAAATATTTACAAAAATACAGGGTTTTTTTTTCAGCTGGAACTTGGTGGAACTCAGTCCCACCACCTCTGGCTCAGGCCTCCAGTTCCCTTCTCACCAGTCACCACTATCACTTGTAAAAAAAGAAGTCCGGCCTTTTATCAATGACAGCTTATTTCCCGACAGCTCCCACAGATCTGATCTCCTGAGTGCAGGATGGGGACAAGGGAGATGAAGGTGCCCGGGTGCAGCCCAGATTCCAAAACCCCTTCTGGATCATGTGATCTCCCTACAAGTGATAGAGGCAGAGCCACCTACAGTGTGCGGGGAGGCACTAGAGCCCGGTGGGTGCTTCAACATAATACAGCAACAGAAGTAAAACATGTGGACAGTGGCGGCTGGTGCTCAAAATTTTTGGGGGGGCGCAAAGGAAAAAAAAAATTGCAGTCTCACTGTGCCCAAACGCAGCCACTGTTACATGCCATCAAACGCAGCCACTGTTACATGCCATCAAACGCAGCCACTGTTACATGCCATCAAACGCAGCCACTGTTACATGCCATCAAACGCAGCCACTGTTACATGCCATCAAACGCAGCCACTGTTACATGCCATCAAACGCAGCCACTGTTACATGCCATCAAACGCAGCCGCTGTTACATGCCATCAAACGCAGCCACTGTTACATACCATCAAATGCAGCCACTGTGCCATCAATTTGCACCACTGTGCCATGCCATCAAATGCAGCCACTGTGCCATCAATTCGCACCACTGTGCCATGCCATTAAACGCAGTCACTGTGCCATGCCATCAAATGCAGTCACTGTGCCATCAATTCGCACCACTGTGCCATGCCATTAAATACAGTCACTGTGCCATGCCATCAAATGCAGTCACTGTGCCATCAATTTGCACCACTGTGCCATCCCATTAAACGCAGTCACTGTGCCATCCATTGTCACCACTGTGCCATGCCATTTAACGCAGCCACTGTGCCATCCATTGTCACCACTGTGCCATACATTGTCACCACTGTGCCATGCCATTAAACGCAGCCACTGTGCCATCGATTGTCACCACTGTGCTATCGATTGTCACCACTGTGCCATGCCATTAAACGCAGCCACTGTGCCATACATTGTCACCACTGTGCCATGCCATTAAACGCAGCCACTGTGCCATACATTGTCACCACTGTGCCATACATTGTCACCACTGTGCCATGCCATTAAACGCAGCCACTGTGCCATCCATTGTCACCACTGTGCCATCCATTGTCACCACTGTGCCATGCCATTAAACGCAGCCACTGTGCCCTTTAATGGTCGCCGCTGTGCCAATTGTCCCCACTGTGCCCTGTAAATTGCTTTCTTCCCCCCCCCCGCCCGGCACTTACCTTTACTGGTTTTAGGCATCCACGTCCCACAATGTCTTCTCCCGCCCTCGATGACTGACAGGCGTCTCAGCCAATCAGGTTACCGGTAGCCAGAACCGGCCAACCTGATTGGCTGAGACGCCTGTCATCTTATTCAAGGGGCGTACAGTCTGTGCGCTCTGTGAATAAGCTTCCGGGACCTGGGGGCTGTATTGGGAAAGCCTATCAGAGCTGTTGGCTTTGATAGACATTTCCGTACAGCCAACCAGCTGGCGTTATTCAGATGGCCGGACATTGAGCGCCGACCATCTGAATAACAGCGGCAGCGGCGAAAATAACATAGATTCGTGCAATGCATGAATCTATGTTATTTGACTCAGTGGCGGTGAGAGCCAGAGGGGGCGGCGCTCCAGCGCCCTCTATGGACGAACCGCCACTGCATGTGGAAGATGGTGGAGCTTCTAAGGAGGGAGGAAGAATATGGGGGCAGTGGAAGGGGGGGTTGCATGCAGAGGCCAGAGCTGAATAAGGGGGAAAGTGAGTTGTGGCTAGGGGATGCAGAAGTAAGCAGCTGTCATGTACCAGGTGTGACCAGAACTGTGTGGCTAGCAACAGAGGAACACCAAACACATATAAGTGAAAATATAATGATTTATTTAGGTAAGTGAATAATATAAATACAACCACCTCCAATATGACACAGTGCAACAAACCAACCAACAGACAGAGACCCACAAATAACAACAGGCAGATATGTACAATAAATGGGAAATGCCAGGCCAGGGTCATACACAGCAGATCGGTAGATGGACAAAGGGATATTCCAGAAACATAAACGTTAGCCAGGCCAAGGTCATACACAGGGAGATCAGCAGATGGGGTAAGGAACACAGGACAGGGAGAGGATGGATGGTCAGGACAGGGAGACAGGATCAGGAACTCAGGTAGCAGATTTCAGGAACAGGTTCAGATAATCAGGCAGCAGGTACAGATCAGGGCACAAGGACGATACGAGGGCAAGGTATGTTTGCACTTGCCGGGTATTTATAGGAATACCTGTAATTGGCCTCAAGTCACACCTGAGCGCAAAAGCTGCTGTCTGCTCCACACTGCCAGGATCCATCCGCTGGTGGACGCCAGTACTGCGGCCCAAGAATGACATAACACCAGCAGGGAGAAGTTCCCCTGACAGTTAAAAACTGCCAGGAGACACCTGCTGGTGGACCTCAGTACTGCATGCCAAATGATAGATATTACCAGCGGATGGAACCTTTCCTGACAGCAGCTTTGGAAGAAGGCAAAGGGCACTCCTTACCTCTACACAATGTACATAGCACACCCCTGAACTCTGCACTCTGTGTGTAACCCCCCCTGTACTCTGTACATAATGCACTCCTGGTATTCAATGCCCCTTTAAGACCCTTCCACTGTGAGTGAAATTTGACCACACTATTTTATGGAGGTTGGATAAATGGTTTGGAGGGTGTGTTTGAGTGTGTGTGTGTGTGTGGGGGGGGGGGGGGGTGATTTGAAGGGTCAAGGTTGAGTTCCTGCACCTATTTTCTGAGAAAAAAAGCCCTGCAAAGATGTAAGGGGTGTACTCACTTTTTTATGATACTGTATATTCGTATATATATATATTTCCTATTTTCCTTAAAACTATCATATTCACTAAGTACGCTAAATCTTTGGGTGTCACAGTTTAGCTAAAATAGGTATCCCTTTCCCAAAGTTTCCTCATTCTGCTGTACAATGTTTTTTTCCTCCGGATTTTCCCCTGATGATACATTTCCACAATTAGATGAGAAATCAGAGTTAATAGTCTAGTCTGAGGGTTTGACTGTCAGCCTTATTGGGTCACCAGCTATATGTACTTTATGTGATTAAACTGTGAGCTGTTATCACTTCTAATCAAAGTAACTTAAGGATCCCCGGAGAAGATCTGTGATCTGATTATGTGGATTGTCTACATTTCACTTATCCATGTGACACCTTGTGACACATAAGGCTCCTAATAATTTGAGGTTTTTCCTCCCACTATTATTATTCCCCCCTCCCTCTACTACTGAATGAACAATACACATTGATCCTCTGCAATCAAACTTGGGAGGCCGACAAAATCTTTTTTCAAACATGTGTAAGGCATACTATTAGCTAAAGGCATCTCTATTAAGTGTGACCTTACTCTAATCAATAAGTACAACAACACTATTAGATAGTTAAATAGAAATCAATACATTAGGAGAAAATAAGCCTGTGGATGATCACAGGCCTCTAAGGCCCCATGCACACGAGAAGCAATTACAAACACCTCTAAACTCACGTTTTCAAAGGCAAAAACCGGCGTTTAAACCACGTTTTACCGCGTTTGTGGCTGAAAAAAAAAAAAGCTTCTGAACCCAAAATTTTGCGTCTGAAAAAACGGACATAAACCCAACTGCTTTAAAACGCCAAAAAACGTGATTGTGTGCATGGACACATAGGATAACATTAAATGTGTTCAGGGGCAGTTGAAAAAAATGCCCAAATGCCTCTGAACTCGAGTTTAGCAGCGTCTCGTGTGCATGGGGCCTAAGCCCTCATGCACACTGGATGTTAGAAAAAAAAAACTAAACGCCAGTACTGCTGGCAGGAAAACATGGCATAAAAAAGGCACTTTTAGCACAAGCATTTATGCATGTTAAGATGCATTTACCTGTGTCGGCCTTTACCAGTGTTTTTTTTTTATATTTCTAAAAAACTCCCCCTCTGCTATTTTTCACCCCAAATTTCCCATAATGCATTCATAAATATTAAAATATAAATTGTCACTTTCTGTTATAAAACATATCCAATATTTAGAAGCAAGAGAGCAGCGCAGGGTTAAAGTGGAGGTTCACCCTGAAAACAATTTTTGACATCACACGGAGCCGCGCCATCCTACCGACAGAATGCCGGTGGTTGTTTTTTTTTCTCAGCACATACCTCTTAATCACGATTTTGACCTCACGGCGATCCCGCGGGAGTGGGCGTTCCCAAGCACTGCCTGTGATTGACAGGCTTCCGAACGGCGCATACTGCGCGTCACAGGTTGCCGAAAAAACCCGAACGTCGGTGCAGCTCTATACGGCGCCTGCGCACCGACGTTCGGGTTGTGTCGGCAACCTGTGACGCGCAGTATGCGCCGTTCGGAAGCCTGTCAATCACAGGCAGTGCTTGGGAACGCCCACTCCCGCGGGATCGCCGTGAGGTGAAAATCCTGATTAAGAGGTATGTGCTGAGAAAAAAAAAAAAACACCGGCATTCTGTCGGTAGGATGGCGCGGCTCCGTGTGATGTCAAAATTTTTTTAAAGGGTGAACCTCCACTTTAAGATTGCGGCTTGCAGTCCAACCAAACATGACGGTTCTGTCGGCCGGAAAACCTGTCGTGGTCGGAGGTAGAGGGAAAGAGGGGAAGCTGTCTCGGAGGTAGAAGGGAAGCATTCTCACCAGATGGGGATGGTGAAGGATCGGGAAACTTCAGTAGTAATAAAGCCAGGGACCCAGCCAGTGGAGGTGACGCTTGCAGAACAGCCTTGTGTGCCAAGCTAGGGACCGAGCAGGTCAGCGTGGGTGAAGCTAGGGAACCAGCAGAGAAGCGGAGGTGATGCTGGAGGAAGATACCCCTGTGAAGATTGGAGGAGCTCAAGGGATTCAGTGGCAGTGAATCAGAGGGTCTAGTGAGAGACCGGGAGCTCAGTGTATGGAAGAACTACAAGGAAAAGTTGTAGTGAAAGAACTGTTAAGCTTTGTGTTAGGAATTGTTAAAGACTTTTGTCATAGGAGACAACATTCCTGCATGTGCAGATGTAGTTTCTTGCTGGAGGCCTTTCCCTGCACTGCTGGCCTCCTATTGAAGTCTCGGAGTCTGCTAATGGAGTTTGCAACTATCTAAGGGTGTCCTGGCCCTAACCCTATCTCCCCCCAAAATACAAAAAGGACTGTTAAGAGAAATAAAACCTCTTTTACATCCAAGAAGTGTCTGGCGCCCAATGACTTTCACCATCTTTGCACCAACTATGCCTCACAACCCACTTGATACCGAATGATGTCAGCTATCCCTGGCCCTAGAGGTTCTCATCAGACCAGAAGAGGCCTGGGACCTTGCTACATTTGGTGCCCAACGTGGGGCTAAGGCATTATCTCTGCAGCTGGCACCCATAGCAACTGGCCTCTGCTCCATCGGGATTTCGTCCGTCTCTGTGGGAAGGTGGCAAGTGACTTTTACACTTCTAATGGACTGTGTTGTCATGTGTACTATCGATGTGTGGAAGAAACACCAAGTCTCACTGCTCAGGGGAAAGGATCAATCTGGTCCTTTGACACTTCCCACCAGCTCTGTGAGGGTTGATTTAAACTTCAGTGCAGTTTGGGCACGCTACAACATGAAAAGGGCGGGTGCCACAGTTCTCAGAGAACATTTGCACCAATCAATTGGCAGGGGGAGGAGTTTCCGCTGTGCAGAGGAGAATAAGGAACTGCCATGTTTGTCTGATTGTGGGTTGGAGAGAAAGGTAGTGCAGTTCGTGAGAGAAATGGCAGCTTGGAGAAAGTATGCTCCAGGTGCTGGTTGTACTCCGAGTGATGTAAAAACCAGTCTTGACCGTCATCGGAGTGCGGTATACACTGAAGGGCATGCTTGCCTTGTATACGTCTGGAGGCTATGAGTCTCTGGGACGGATATTGGATCTTGGTTTATTGTTTCTTAGAGATTGATCCTTAGAGATTAGTAAACTGGATTGTGTGAACCTCAGATTTTACTTGGAATGGAACAATTTGAGGACTGTAAATGTCAGCTGTTCCTCTACCCTCTGATATATTACAGACATATATATATATATATATATATATATATATATATTTATTTATTTATTTATATTCATTGAAGACGAAAAAAGTCTGTACTTCTCTGTATATTGGTTCTACTCCCTCCATCAATTCCAGGCCTATTATTGTAGTATGGGAAGCCCAAAGCTTGTCTCTTCACTCCCAAATGCACCTGAGGAGCGTTAACAGCAGCACCTCAGTGCATAATAAAGGGCTAGGAAATCCTGAATCATGTACTGTTCATGTAGCATAGGAAGCTAAATGACAGATGTTTGAGGAAACTCTTATAGCAAAGCCCAATCAGAGCAATAGATGCTGGGACTTCCACATACTATATATTGAGACGTTCAAAAAATGAAGTTTAAGTGCAAAGCTTGAAGAGAAAATGCGTTATTACAAAGGCCTCAGGTTCATACCACACACACTGATGATGTACACTGTGATGTGTTTTTGCATGTGCTGAAATTGTATTTTTTATTATGTTGCAATGCTTTTGTTTAAGATTTTTTTTCAAGCTGATGTTCAGGTTTACTTTAATTTTAAAGTTCGTTTGGGCCAAGCTGCCTAAAATGAACTATTTCCTTCACTAACATGTGCCTCAGCTACATACCGTATACAGCACCATGTTCCAGGTGTGAGACAAGACCATCCTGTCTCACACTTGGAACAAAATAGTGTTGGTCTGAGTGGTGCTCAGCCATTCATGGGCAGCTTTGTATTCTATTAATGAATACAAAGCTTCCTCTGATTAGTCAGAGAGGCAGGCTGATGACATCATAATCTCTGACCAATTACAGAAAGCTTTGTATTCATTGATAGAATACAAAGTTACCTATAAAGTAGCGGATTGCGAATCAGCCCAACACTATTGCTATTGTAATGCATTGCAGTGTGTAACAACACGCTGTGGTGCCTGTCTATTTTTTTGTCGCCCCAAGTCGCGTGACATGAGAAATTCCATTGAAGTAAATGAGAGCCATCTTAATGTACACTACTGAAGTCGCTCATGTACTACGTCAAGGCAACTTGTACCCATAGATTTCAATGGAAGATGCCTCCAAAGCCAGATCACTGTCTTATCTGAAGCAACTTTACAGAAAGAGAAAATAGTTTACTCAGGCAAACCCCTCCCTTCCACAGAGCTGATTATTGTTTTATTGGCCACTGGCAAAGTCGCCTGTCCTGGAGGCAACTTGAAGACACGTTGTAAGTCGCTCCAAGTCACCCTGAAGTCGTCTCGCAAAGTCGCGCCTCTGTTTTAGTACCAACGGCCAAAAAGTATATATTAAAAAAAAGTAGATATTTATTTGCACTTCATGTTGTGTCTCTTGGACAGGATGTGATGGGAAATCTCATAGGACACAGAAAAAAAAAAATACGGACAAAGGTTCAATCCTTCCTTTTTCTACTGAAAAAAATTATAATTAAAAAAAGTTTTAACTATATAGACATGAATGAACTTTCCCTTCAAGTGGATGTAAACCTGATTCATGACATTTGAGCTGGGCACATATATCTGCAGTGTTTTCTTATCTCTCTTCAAAGCACTAAAGCCCGCGACCAATTTTAATGTCCTAGAAAAAACAACGTTTTTTCCCGACGTGATTCTTCGTCAAGCCTGCCTTGCATACACACGATCGTGACGTACGACGGCACTATAAAGGGGAAGTTCTATTCAGATGGCGCCACCCTTTGGGCTACTTTTGCTGATTTTGTGTTAGTAAAAGTTTGGTGAGAGACGATTCGTGCTTTTCAGTCTTCGTGCTTTTCAGTCTGTTACAGCGTGACGAATGTGCTATCTCCATTACAAACACTAGTTTTAGCATCTCATCTCCCGTCTCATAACTTGCTTCTGAGCATGCGCGTTTTTTTCACGTCGTTAAAGATTACACACAACCGTTTTTCACGTGAAAAACAACGAGAAAAATTAGAGCATGTTCTAAATTTTTAATGCCCATTTTTCACGTCGAGAAAAATGCTCTGGAGCGCACACACAATCGTTTTAAATGAGCATTTTAAAAAATGGCATTTTTCACTTCATGAAAAATGGTCGTGTGTATGCGGCATAAGTCCTGTTATGGTCCTATAGTAAACAATGTTAAACTTTCTAAACTGATTGGTGCCCAATTTCTTCCACTCCACAAAGAGTCAGGAATTTCACCCTAAAGTGAATCGCTAGCCCAGTGAGCCACCTGGAGTCCTCAACTCCTGCCTAGGGGCAAGGAGGTGCTAAATACACTTTAATTTATTTGGGACAGACTACAGAAAAACGACAGTGAAAACATAAATTGCATTAATCTATATCAACCAAACAGCAACAATATTTTATTATTCTAACTGATTTGAATTGATGATAGGTGAAAACTGCTTGCTAGCAGCTCCTGCATTAAGCACACTATCACGTCTCCATACATTACTAAGAACACTAATTGGGCTTTTCATATATATCTTAATGATGTACAATTATGAGCAGACAAACTGAAACAACTCACTGTTTAAAAAAGAAAACTTAAAAAAAAAAAAAAAACGTCAAGGAATGAACGTAGATAATCCTCTGACTCAACCTTGAAACTGCAGGAGGATTTCGTGGTTTATGCGGTCTTCATCTCGCCCCAAATTTAGCCAGTTTTTTGATGATCCAGATATAAAAGAATCTGCGTAGAATTCTTAGACCAAACAAATAAGCACACAAGAGTTTCCAATCAATTATATCCCAAGATTGCTTACTAATGAGGTAGATTGAGACCTGTGATATCACTAACTGAACACACAGTTTAATAATTCTTTCCAACCAACACTTGACAATAGAAAGGAAAATTGGGCTATTTGTTTTTAACAATATAATTACTGCACAGCTGCTGTGTATTAAACTGCAAAATATGAGATAAACTTGCAGACACTTTCCTCCCCGACTGCATTCTTAATTGTTCAAAATATCATTTTACAACCTACCAGCCATATCATTTAACAATTATGTTTGAAGTTTACCATGAATAGTTGTTAGAGTGATTGCATTACACTACAATAGCCACAAGAGGGAGCTGTTTTGCTCTAACAGCCTACTGCAATGTTATAAAAGCTGCAGACTGAATTATTCTAAAAAAAAAAAACTTATCTTATTTTAGACAAACCTGTGCAGCTGACTCACTTTATAGTTTTACCCCCCTTAAAGATCAAACCAGTTTACAGACATTGAGGATGGGACAGTTTGGAAACTGTTTAGTCTAAAAAAATGATTTTGAGATAACTTTTTCATTACTGATCAGTCTTTTTTATGGTACTGTCCAAGTATAGACTTGTGTTCCTTCTCTACAACTAAAGCTAGCCATACACTGCAGGCTGAACGTGACACTGTTTTAAAAAAAAAAAATGATTTAACTATGTATTCTTAAAACGGAGCTCCACCCAAAAGGGGAAGCTCCACTTGTCTGCCTCCTTCCCCCCTCCACTGCCACATTTGGCAACTTTTGGGGGGGAGCGGCTACCTGCTTTTGACAGGTACCCACTCCCACTTTGGCAAATTGAGTTGGAAGTTTGGTCCCCCTCCTCCTTCCCCCGCAGCCGGCCCATTCGCAAAGCGCGGTGTGCTTTGCGCAGCAGGGAAGCTTAGTGGAGATGGCAGCGGCGGCAGCACCCGAGATCTGATTGTAAAATTGTCTTGGCTGAAGACAGCGCTGGATTTCTGGACAGGTAAGTGTGCTAATATTACAAGTCAGCAGCTACAGTATTTGTAGCTGTGTGGAAACACAGGGGGTTATTTACGAAAGGCAAATCCAGCTTGCATACAAGTACACAGCAAGTGAAGCTATGGCTAAGCATTGTACAACAATGTGAAACGCGTCAGCTATATTATTCCACTGTTTGCTGTTTCTCTGTTTGTGCAGTGTTTTTTTTTACTGGATTAAATGCTTTTATTGTTTTTTACATTTATCGGAGTGCGGCTGTCCATACCTTTTTGCTTCCATTTATGCTTTGTGCATTGCCTGCACCCATTGGAGTTCATACTTACCACCGAAGTGCACTCATCTGGAGCGGCGGTCTCTTTCCCCCAGATCTGAGAGGGACATGCAAGGAAATGAAAAACCAACATTTTAGCTTGCACATGATTGGATAATAAAATCAGCAGAGCTTCCCCTCATTCCAGATCTTTCCCTCAGATCTACAGTGACTGCACTTCCAAGTGCACTTTCAGTAGTGCAAAGTGGATTTACCTTTCGTAAATAATCCCCACAGAGCGGTGTACGCAAAGCCTTGTGGAAAACTGCAACAAGACTGTATTTTTTTGCACTGCAGCCCAAAAAAACAGTTGAAATAAAAGAAACACACAGTAAACTAACGCAGCAGGGCGCAAAAAGAAAAAAAAAAAAGAAAACTGGTGGCTGGTGAAAAGCCTGTATAGTGACAGCTTCCAGAAAACTCACATTAAAAAAAACAAAACAATGCAGCTAAATGTGATATGTAAAAAAACAAAACAAAACATAAAAACTGATGTAAAAGCAGGTGAGTGCACATGAGCTTTTACCTACCTTTTTATGCACACTAGCATGAACCTGCCCTTTGAAAAAAAGGTTTTGTTCTGTGTAGTTATTTATCTGAAATACTATACAAAGCAAACAGTAAATACTCACATAATGATATCCTATTAAAATGTTTAGAAATGACCCATGATTGTTGTTTTTCTCTCTCACAGTGTTTATATTCCTCTTGTACCACAGACACTGCCTGAACCCACAAGCTAATTAACATGTATGTTGTTGTAGCAGTCACCATTATATAAATATACCTTTCTTACCAGCAGTCCTGTGCTAGGCTGCGGCAGGATGATTAAGACACATGCATTCAATGCGGTTAGGACAGGCATTTCACCCTAACCTTAATTATCATGTGCCCAATTTTCCCAAATTTTCCCACACATACAAACACTGAGAAAAATGATGGGGAACAAAACCTTGTCATTGAATGTCCGCAGTGACGTGGTGGAAGCAACTCAGGGCCAGGCTCAGGGGGTTATTTACGAAAGGAAAATCCACTTTGCACTACAAGTGCAAACTACAAGTGCAAAGTGCACCTGAAATTGCACTGAAAGTGCACTTGGAAGTGCAGTCGCTGTAAATCTGAGGGAAAGATCTGCAATGAGGGGAAGCTCTGGATTTGCCTTTCATAAATAACCCCCACAGTGTTATGTGGCAAAGTACAGGCTTTCAATTCAGTTATCACATTGTTTCAAAGACGGGTCACAAAGCGTTCATTAAACTATATATATATATTTTTATAAAAATAATAAACATGGTATACATGTTATAAAATGTATTAAGGTGAAAAACCTTAAGACTTTATAATCACTTTGGGGGTTATTTATGAAAGGCAAATCCACTTTGCACTACAAGTGCAATGTGCACCTGAAATTGCACTGAAAGTGCACTTGGAAGTGCAGTCGCTGTAAATCTGAGGGGTAGATCTGAAATGAGTGGAAGCTCTGTGGATTTTATTATCCAATCATGTGCAAGCTAAAATGCTGTTTTTTATTTTCCTTGCATGTCCCCCTCAGATCTACAGCAACTGCACTTCCAAGTGCACTTTCCAGTACAATTTCAAGTGCACTTTGCACTTGTAGTTTGCACTTCTAATGCAAAGTGGATTTGCCTTTAGTAAATAACCCCCTTTAATTTTTGGCAACAATTTCTAAGTGGGTATAATTACCTTATAGAAACCCTTTCTGGAATCTAGTATTGATCATTATCTAGACCAGGTTTTCTCAACCTTTTTACCCCAGAAGACCCCTTGAAATAATTTTTGGGTCTTGGTAAGATTAGTCTTCCAATTGTCATTAAGAAAATGCCTCTATTATTGGTGGTAGTAAGAGAGAAGAGTGCCCTCCTTATAGTGCTGGCCAGAATGACTCCCTTTCAGTAATGCCCTTGGCTCTGCCAAGTGGCATTGGATGTTGAACTGAGCAGATACCAGATCAGATAGGAGGTGAGTTAGCCACAGCTCAAGGAAACCCTATCTACCCCTGGAGGAACCTCAAGGATCCACACAACCCTGGTTGAGAATGATTGATCTAGACCCTATGATAGCTGGTGCTTGCCTATGGGGGAGACACATAATTAAAGGAATCACAGGTGATCTCAGAATCATATTTACCGCTTAAAGGAGTTGTAAATTTATTTACTGCTTAAAGGAGTTTATCTTAATGCATTTTATACATTAAGATCAAAAACCTTCTGTGTGTAGCAGCCTCCCCAGCACCCCCCAATTACCTACCTGGGCTTCTTCTCTCTCCAGCAATGTCCACAATCCCCTCAGCCATCCAGTACACTCCTCTTGATTAGCTGAGACAGAGCAGTGGCGCTATTGGATCCCTTGCCTGTCAATCAAAATCAGTCAGCCAATCAGTGGAGAGAGGGGGCGAGGCCAGGTGTCTGAATGGATACGTGGAGCTCTGACTCAGTTTGGGTGACCCCTGTAGCAAGCTGCTAGCTGAGGGGCACTCAAAAGAGAGAGGGGCTAAGAGTGACCCAAGAAGAGGAGGATCCAGGCTGCTTTGTGCAAAACCCTTGCACAGAGGGGGCAAGTATAACATGTTTGTTGTTTAAAAAAAAAACAACCCTTTATAATCACTTTAAGGCCGGGTACTAACGAGCAAACATGTACGATGAAACCGGTCCGTCGGACCGTTTTCACCGTACATGTCTGCCAGAGGGCTTCTGTACGATGGCTGTACTAACCATCGTACAGAAGTCCGCGCGTAAACAATACGCGGGGCGTGTCCGCGTCGTCACCGCGACGATGACGCGGCGATGACGCGGCGACGTGGGCGGGCCTGCCATTTAAAGGCTTCCACGCATGCGTCGAAGTCATTCGACGCATGCGAGGTACGGTGGGCGCTCGGACATGTACGGTAGGTCTGTACTGACGACTGTACATGTCCGAGCGGGCAGGATTCCAGCGGACGGTTTTAAAACACGTCCAGGAATATTTGTCTGCTGGGAAAAGGCCCGCAAATGTTTGCTGGAATTCGGCCCGCTCGCGCCTACACACGACCGAACATGTATGCTGAAACCGCGGTACGTGTGTACGGGGCCTAAGACTACAAGTGAGGTCCTACTGACCTTCTATACTTCTCCACCCCTTTATACGTATGCCTTTAGGCCAGGCTATCATAGTGATCTAGATAACGATCAATACCCAATTCTGGAAAGGGTGGCTACAGGGCAATTATTCCAACTGGAAATATTGAAATATTAAATCATCAAGATAGTATGATTTTAATTTGTTTAAGCTCTATGGGCCAGTTTCACAAAAGAGATACGACAGCGTATCTCCTGATACGCCGTCGTATCTCTGTGTTAGGGCCGTCCTAACTATGCGACTGATTCATAGAATCAGTTACGCATAGCTAGCCCTAAGATCCGACAGGTGTAATTGAATTACACTGTCGGATCTTAAGGATGCAATTCTAGGCCGGCTGCTAGGTGTCGAGGCCATTGCGGTCGGCGTAGAATATGCAAATGAATAGTTACGGCGATCCCCGAACGTCCGCGCTGCCCGTCGATCTAACTTTACGTCGTTTTCGTCGAGTTACGCCGCGTAAAATTAGGGCTGAGCCCTAGTTGTCCTAAGCCATGTTAAGTATGGCCGTCGTTCCCGCGTCGAAATTTAAAAAACAACGTTGTTTGCGTAAGTCGTCCATGAATGGCGCTGGACGCCATTTACGTTAACATCTAAACAAATGACGTCCGTGCGACGTCATTTAGCGCAATGCACGTCGTGTAATTTACCCGACGGAGCATGCGCAGTACGTTCGGCGCGGGAACGCGCCTAATTTAAATGGTGCCCGCCCCATTTGAATTGGGGGGGCTTGCGCCGAGCGCATTTACGTTACACCACCGCAAGTTTACAGGTAAGAGTTCTGAGAATCAGGCACTTACGCTGTAAACCTGCGGCGGTGTAACGTAAATCACATACGTTACGCTGACGTGGAGCAACGTAATTCTATGTGAATCTGGCCCAATAGTCCCAACTATATGATTATATTTGGATTTGCACTAGAGGTAAGTAATGTTACTGAGCCTACTGTATATACCAGAAACAAATTTAATTCATGTACTTGTTTAAAGTGAAAATCTGTCATACTTCAGTAATAAATCTGTTTCAATTGTCTGCTCAGGGTCACAGGCACAAGGGTCACAAATACATAGGTATCTGTCACATAGACTTGGCAAAATAAGAGGCAGCCTGATTTGCATTTAATTGTGTGGCTAATTGACTTGATTAATGTACCCTAGTGTATGGAATGTACACCACTGACAGTATGTGCGCGCGGCGGGCGATGCAGGGAAGGACGTGGAGAACAGATACAATAAAGGGGGAGAAGAGAACATGTCTCTTCGTGGATAATGTACTTACCATAGTGATTTACTCACCAAAGTATATTGTTTAACCACTTAAGGACCAAGCCTATTTTTTACACTTGTTGTTTACAAGTTAAAATATATATATTTTTTTGCTAGAAAATTATTAAAAAACCCCAAACATTAAATATATTTTTTCTAACACCCTAGATAATAAAATGGTGGTCATTGCAATACTTTCTGTCACACTGTATTTGCTCAGCGGTCTTACATGCGCACTTTTTTTGGAAAAAATACACTTTTTTTAATAAAAAAATAAGACAACAGTAAAGTTAGTCACATTTTTTTTATATTGTGAAAGATCTCTATAGGCAATGTTTAAAAATGTCTACCAGTTTTGAGTTACAGAGGAGGTCCAGGGCTAGAATTATTGCTCTCACCCATATATGTGTTTGTTTCTGCGCGCTAGCTCGTGGTAACGGGGTGCTTTAAAAAAAAAATGTTTTAATATTTATTTTACTTAAAAAATATATTTTGACACTGTCTTTTTTTTTATTGGGTCACTGACAGGACCTCTTAAATATGAGATCCGGGGTCAAAAAGACCTCAGAGCTCATATTTACACTAAAATGCAATAAAAAATAAATAAAATGTCACTTGAAAAAATGTAAATAAAAATTCTCCTTCAAGAGCTATGGGCGGAAGTGATGTTTGATGTCGATTCCGTCCTCCCATACTATGGAGTCAAGCAGGGGGCCATCTTCCCCTCAGTCAGCAACCAGGAAGAGCACACGATCGTGTCCGGGTCTGGTAAGCCGGAGCTTGGGGGGAGGAGGGTGGGCACCTCTCCCGCCGCCGATAAAAGTGATTTTGCAGTGAATTAGCCGTGGAGACCACTTTTATCTTAAAGAGAAATTTAGTGTCGAAGTACCGATGTATGGGTACAGCGATTTGCGTGAAGTGGAAAAGAAAATGTGCTCAGGACCATGACAACTACCAAGCAGTCAAGGAACATAATTTAACCACTTAAGGACCAAGCCTATTTTTTCACTAGTGCCCGGATTCACAAAGCACTTACGCCGACGTATCTCGAGATACGCCGCGTAAGTGTAAGTATGCGGCGTCGTATCTATACGCCGTGCCCATAAACTGAGATACGCCTGAAAATAGGCTTCATCCGACCGACGTAACTTTCCTACGCCGGTGTATCGTGGGCGCATATTTACGCTAGGTGCATTTGCCGCTCCCAATGATTTTCTATGCACATATGCAAATGAGGGAGATACGCCGATTCTCGAACGTAGTTGCGCCCGGCGCATTATATACGCGGTCTGCGTAAGTCGTACATCCGGTGTAAAGTTATTCCCCATATAGGAGGCGCAACTCATGCAAAGGTATGGACCAGGGAACACAAGCCGTCGTATCTTTTGTGGTTTACGTTGTACGTGAATAGGGCTGGGCGTAGGTTACGTTCACGTCGTAGGCAGTGATCCGTCATATCTTAGGGAGTAGTTCCGACGTGATTCTGAGCATGCACACAGGGATGCGGCCACGGGACGGCGCATGCGCCGTTCATTTTAAGAACTTCTATGGCACTTGCCCCATCATTTGCATGGGGTCACGCCTCATTAGCTTAAGCCTCATACACACGATGGGATTTTCATCGGACAAAGCGTAGGACTTTTGTCCGAAGGGCGTTGGCCATGAACCTGTGTTGCATTGGTTGTATTGCATTGGTTTTTCAGCTCTTTAGACAACTCTTTGGACAACTTTTGCTAATGTTGTGTTATGGTTAGCATTGTTTCTGAGTATGCCTGTTTGTACATTGGAGTTTTGTCCGACGGATTGTGTACATGGTCCGAAAATCCGACAACACACAATTGTTGGCAGACAATTTTAAAGCATGCTAAAGCCTTGTACACACAATCGGATTATCCGATGGGAATTGTGTGATGACAGGCTGTCGAAAACCCTTTGTATGCGGACAAATGTGGGATAGCATGCTTTAAAAATAACCATGCTTTAAAAATGTCTGCCAACAATTGTGTGTTGTCGGATTATCGTGTGTACACAAGTCTGTCGTACAAACATGCATGCTCAGAAGCAATGATCACCATAACACAACATTAGTAAAAAACACATTTTTGTTGGCCGACAATTCTTTGCCATTTGTATGCAATACAAGTTCCTGACCACAAAAGTCCTACGCTTTGTCCAATGAAAATACAATTGAGTGTATGAGGCTGTAGGCAACCCTGTGTACGAGGCCTGACTCTTCTATGAATGAGCTTCCTTTTTGTGTTTTGTAACTGTTTGCAACAATTACATTTTTTTTCTTTGTGTCTATTTTTTATAAGAATGTTGCTTTTATATCTGCAGCTAGCTTAGTGTGGGCTTCTGATTTTTAACTTTTCAGAAGGTTTATTCCTTGCTGACCCAATGCTTGTTTCTTTCTTCTTCTTCTTCTTTTTCTTCTTTGTTTCTTAATACTCTAAGAAGAAAAATGTTACTGCGCTGATCTAATTATCCAGAGGTATTTAATCTCTGGGAATATGGACATAAGTGAAATATCAGGGCCACAATGTACCCAATCTTAAGTGTGAATAACCTGAATACAAACAATAAAAAATATAAGAAATATATGAGACATACAAATGTGACACAGTGATTTCAAACTTAAATCATATATCTAGATCAGTGTGTCAGCATACAATCCATATGCCACAGTGCTTCTATGAGAAAAATGGCTGTTGCTGCTACTGACCAACCAAATAGTGAAAACAATACGAAAGATATTACAAAAAAATATATTATATATATATATATATGTGTGTGTAAAAACCCAATATGCGGTACGCCAACTGCACCGTGAGTTGTCCAATAACCAATATTGGAACAAAATAAAATAAATATCAATAAAAGTGAAATAATTATCAAACAACCATACAAATGTGCAATGTGCTGGCTGCACTTAAAAATAGTCCAAATGACAGGCAATCTTGCTCTTATACAATAGGTTCCAGCAAACACAAGGTTCAATGTTGGTAATGCTGTATACAGGAAAGTGCCGCTATCTCTTCCACCCGACAAAGATGTGCCACCATCACCAATGGTTAAAATCAACACTCACCAGACCCCAGATATTATTAGGCTCCAAAGTGGTGTCTTTTCTTTGTCGGTCAGTGGGTGTTGCCTCCTTTTCCCTTTTACAAGGTGTCATCAATTCCTCAAAAACAAGGGGCTCATCATGGTGTAGTATATTAAAATATGTATTTATTTAAAAAAGGTAAAAAAATATAACACTTACAATATAAAGTGCCTCTGACCGGCACTGAGTGTCTTTGGCAGTGTCAACCGTTAAAAGCCGCTGACCAGCATTTAAGTGGCGTCCTAAGAGGTGTGCTTGCCCCGCTGTGCTCCGCATGTATTGCTACAAGGGGTCCGTGCGCGCTGGTGTGCTGCACCCTCAATGTGTGTGTCCAAACAGCCTCTACGCGTTTCGCTAGTTGCGTCGTCAGGAGAGCTGTGGACACTACTGTTTAGGCTGTATTTATACCCCTGTGGATTCCCTGAAATGCTGCAAGGTAGTCACAGGAAACAGGAAGTCTTCCGGCCACCATCTTAGCTGGTGGTGCAGGAAGTTCCTGTTCCACCATTTTGGTTCCTGGATACCTGGCTTTTTGCCAGTCCTGGCCATTCACAGGAAACAGGAAGTCTTCCGGCCGCCATCTTAGCTGATGGTGCCGGAAGTTCCTGTTCCACCATTTTGGTTACTGGATACCTGGCTATTTGCCAGTCCTGGCTGTTGTTACTGGGTGTCAGCAATAAAAATATAAATATAAATATGCCCAGCAGCCAGGGTGGCTGTATGTGTGGGGCGCTATGTGCGCTGCTACCTCTGTTCGTTTGTGCACCTCCCCCCACCCCCGTGTGCGGGCGCTTGTCGCCCTGTGTGTTATTCCCTGTATTATCGCCACAACCGGAAGTGCTTGTGCGGCCACCTTGCCTCCGTTACCGGAAGTGTCCGTTCCGCCATTTTGGTTACTGGCATCCTGTGTTAGTCTATGCCTATTTTAGGTAATGGCTAATTCCCCACACAGGATGTAATATTGGTTATTTTAGCTACTGGCAATAGTCCCTGTGTAGCAGTCACCGTCTCTGGTTGACGCTGCCAGGGACACTTTACAAAAAACAACATTTTATCACCTATATTACTGTAAGTGGTCAAAAACTATGTTTACTAAAAGTTTTATTTACTAAAAATTAATCAAACACCATGAGGCCATAAAAAGCAGGAAACAAATACAGTTTTCATTTTTCTGCTGCTATATTTTAACTTTTCTATATAAACCCTTCTCAGTGTATATCATTACTGATATTTTAACCCTATATAATTAATACGCATACTCGTTGGTTTCTGATACTTGATGGTAGGTGATCCATCATCAAGTGATCTAGTGCTGTTTCTTAGATGCTGTTTCTTAAAGGGGAACTGCTCTAATTGCATACATACTAGAAATATTGATGTTATCAACTTATTAATGGAATGCTTAGGGGGAATGAAATGCGGAATACTTAAAACATCAAAAATCTTCCAAAAAACAATTTATATCTAATTCCACATTCATTCCCTTAGGCTTTAATGTGTCCAATCTAAAAATCCACTCAGTTTCGTTCCTCGATACTTCCCTTCTTAAATTTATGTTCCTCCAATTCTGTTCAATTTTATCTATGGCATAAAACTTCATTTTACTGGGGTCTCTGTTATGTTTATTTCTGAAGTGTAATGACACACTATGATGTATATACCCTTTTTTGATATTTCTAATGTGTTCTCCCATTCGCACCGAGAGTTTCCTTGTGGTTCTGCCCACGTATTGCAGCCCACACTCGCACTCTATTACGTACGTTACGTGTGTGCTGCTGCACGTGATCAGTTTACCCACTTTAAATTGTTCATTATTGGCGTGAGATTGAAACTGGTCAACCTTTCTTGGTCCTTTTGTGGTGCGACAAGGTTTGCATCTTCCGCACCTATAAAAACCCTTCTGGTCAAGGAAGGATATCATCTTTTTGGGTGGGTCCGGTACATTTTTAACCAAGGAATCTCGTATTCTCTTTGCTCTTCTGTATACAAATTTTGGTCTAGCTGGTAAAATTGTACTGAGTTGTGGGTCTCCCAAAATAATGGGCCAGTGTTTTCTAATGATGTCTTCAAACACTCTGTAGTCTGCATTGAAACCCGTTATGAAGGTGACATCATTCTCTTTAGGGGGTGCAATTACTCTCTTTTTTAGCATATCATCCCGGTTCAGAGATCCAACCTCCAATCTAGTTTGCTCCAACCTTCCTCTATCATAACCTTTATTAGCAAACCTATCAATTAAGATGTTTGTCTGTGTCTGATAGTCGGCCATAGAGTTACAATTTCGTTTTATTCTGATGAACTGGCCTTTGGGTATAGCCCGCTTCCACTGCGGATGGTGGCAGCTTCCGAATGGTATATAACCGTTACGGTCGGTTTCTTTAAAGTGTGTTTTCGTGTGCAGTTCACCTTCGACCTTGAATATTTCCAGGTCTAAGAACTGGGTCACATCAGGTTGTACGTTTACCGTGAATTTAATTTCATAGTGGTTGGCGTTGATATGCTCTATGAAATTACTTAATTGCTCGCGATTCCCTTTCCAAACGATTAGGATATCGTCGATGAATCTTTTGTATATTTGTATGTGTGGCCAGCATTTTCCGAATATTTCCTCGTTTTCCCACTTATTCAGGAAAATGTTGGCGACACTTGGGGCGTACTTATTCCCCATGCCAACCCCCTTTATTTGGCTATAGTACTTATGGTTGTGCCAGAAGAAATTGTTCTTCATGGCCATCCGCAGACCTTCAAGTATAAACCTTCTTTGTTTTAATTTGAGTTCCGAGTGTTTTTTTAGAGCCCATGCCACTGCTGCCAGTGCATCTGCTTGTTTTATATTCGTATATAGAGACTCCACATCTATGGTTATTAATAGTGTGGAGTTATCTACAGGTACCTGTTTCAGTGCGTTTATGACGTCTTTGCTATCTTTAATAAATGATTCACCTTTCGCTGCCAATGGCTGTAGGAATACATCTAAGTACTCTCCCAGTCTTGAATGAACCACCAGCTAAGATGGTGGCCGGAAGACTTCCTGTTTCCTGTGACTACCTTGCAGCATTTCAGGGAATCCACAGGGGTATAAATACAGCCTAAACAGTAGTGTCCACAGCTCTCCTGACGACGCAACTAGCGAAACGCGTAGAGGCTGTTTGGACACACACATTGAGGGTGCAGCACACCAGCGCGCACGGACCCCTTGTAGCAATACATGCGGAGCACAGCGGGGCAAGCACACCTCTTAGGACGCCACTTAAATGCTGGTCAGCGGCTTTTAACGGTTGACACTGCCAAAGACACTCAGTGCCGGTCAGAGGCACTTTATATTGTAAGTGTTATATTTTTTTACCTTTTTTAAATAAATACATATTTTAATATACTACACCATGATGAGCCCCTTGTTTTTGAGGAATTGATGACACCTTGTAAAAGGGAAAAGGAGGCAACACCCACTGACCGACAAAGAAAAGACACCACTTTGGAGCCTAATAATATCTGGGGTCTGGTGAGTGTTGATTTTAACCATTGGTGATGGTGGCACATCTTTGTCGGGTGGAAGAGATAGCGGCACTTTCCTGTATACAGCATTACCAACATTGAACCTTGTGTTTGCTGGAACCTATTGTATAAGAGCAAGATTGCCTGTCATTTGGACTATTTTTAAGTGCAGCCAGCACATTGCACATTTGTATGGTTGTTTGATAATTATTTCACTTTTATTGATATTTATTTTATTTTGTTCCAATATTGGTTATTGGACAACTCACGGTGCAGTTGGCGTACCGCATATTGGGTTTTTACACACACATATATATATATATATAATATATTTTTTTGTAATATCTTTCGTATTGTTTTCACTATTTGGTTGGTCAGTAGCAGCAACAGCCATTTTTCTCATAGAAGCACTGTGGCATATGGATTGTATGCTGACACACTGATCTAGATATATGATTTAAGTTTGAAATCACTGTGTCACATTTGTATGTCTCATATATTTCTTATATTTTTTATTGTTTGTATTCAGGTTATTCACACTTAAGATTGGGTACATTGTGGCCCTGATATTTCACTTATGTCCATATTCCCAGAGATTAAATACCTCTGGATAATTAGATCAGCGCAGTAACATTTTTCTTCTTAGAGCACTATTGACCCCCACTAAGGGCACACAGTACTGCAGCAGATCACAGTTCACATTTATTTATTTATTTTCTTTTGCGCCGGTGACACTCACAACCAATTGTTTTCTCCTAAATTACCGCACGGGCAGCATAAAATGGAGGTCTTCTCATTCCTGGCCAGCAGAAGGTTAGAAATGGGAGACCCATTTGAAAATACAGATGACATCACCACAGTCAATCTGGAACAAAGGTTCAAACAGTTAAAAAACTTAATGGACAAACAAATAAGGGTATGGTGGGACATTACAACCTTGGAAAAATACAAACAAGCCCACATAACACCGCGTAGGTTAAGGTGGGATTTAGGACCCAATGATGGGCTAACAGAGGAGGGCCTAACACAAGTTTGGTATAACTTTTTTAATGGATGTGAAAACAAATTATTGGACATTATTATTGATAGAAGAAAGATAAAGCTAAAGAAAATTGAAACAACCATTAACGGCCTTAAAGAGAACATGACCCCACATAGTAGCACTGATGACTACAGCACCAGAGCTAAAAAATTGCAAGATTTCCTGACTAAATTAGATAATGAAATCAAAAACAAAAAGGTTAAAAAATACCAACGAGATAAGAAAGATTATGCAGCAGGGAAAATTTATAGCTGGCAAGAGAATGATACAATACCCAATTCGAATAATACATCCCTTAATGACGAAATGGAAACGAACGATACGCAGGGTGCAAGCACCTCCCAGGGGAAAATTGAAACTACTAGTGTGAAAAAGAAAGCAGCCACCCCGGCTGTTAAAAATAATGCACACAAATCCACCCCAAATAAAAACCAACAAGGGGGACCACCTCCACCACCACCACCCCAACAACACTCCCACCCCCCTTATTATGGCCAATACTCCAGGCCCTGGAGGGGAGGCCAAAGGGGTAGAGGGAGAGGATACTATGGCCAAAACTATGGGCCACCCCAATGGCAGGGGGAATGGAGGGACTGGGGGGAGTCTTTCAGACCACCTATGCCGGTTTTTCAGACTGGCAGAGGGGGGTGGAATCACAACCCCCAAGAAGGAGAGGGTGCAGAGGGGGAAGCAAAAAGAAAAAGGGTGGGTTAGGTGAAGGGATCTTCAACCTAACTAACATTGAATTCTCCCAGGAGGAACTACTGGTATTAGACAAGGGCATTAAGTTTGCGCCAAGCAGGGCCTTTAACAGTTTTGAAACTTTTATAGATTTGCAAAAATTTATAAGAAAATTAAACCTAAAAAAATTCTTCGAGGGGAAAGGGGAGAATGCCCATAAGGCAAGTACCCCTGAATACGCACATAGTCAACTAAAAAACAAATCCACTTTTAATCCCAAAATCAGTTCCAACCACCATATAGAAGTATTTAAAAAGATGGTGGAAAAGGAAATAAAAAATATCAAACCAAAGAAAAACATCAAACAAGATAGAATATGGCAAGGGATAAGAAAACTAGAAAAACGTAAAAACATAGTGGTGAGGCCGGCAGATAAGGGGGGGGGGCTGGTCATCCTGACCAAACAAGATTATGCGAGTGAACTAAACAGGTTAGTTGATGACATCACCACTTATCAACTATTAAAAAAGAACCCCAATAAAGAACTAAAAAATAAACTGAGAGATTTTCTAAACAAAGGGATCGCGGATCACATTTTGAACAAAAAAGAGGGAAGATACATACTACCTAAGGCCCCCAGAATACCAGTGATCTATCAGGTACCAAAAGTACATAAAAATAAATCGAAACCTCCCGGCCGCCCAATAATAAGCGGCATAAACTCCGTTCATTCAAGACTGGGAGAGTACTTAGATGTATTCCTACAGCCATTGGCAGCGAAAGGTGAATCATTTATTAAAGATAGCAAAGACGTCATAAACGCACTGAAACAGGTACCTGTAGATAACTCCACACTATTAATAACCATAGATGTGGAGTCTCTATATACGAATATAAAACAAGCAGATGCACTGGCAGCAGTGGCATGGGCTCTAAAAAAACACTCGGAACTCAAATTAAAACAAAGAAGGTTTATACTTGAAGGTCTGCGGATGGCCATGAAGAACAATTTCTTCTGGCACAACCATAAGTACTATAGCCAAATAAAGGGGGTTGGCATGGGGAATAAGTACGCCCCAAGTGTCGCCAACATTTTCCTGAATAAGTGGGAAAACGAGGAAATATTCGGAAAATGCTGGCCACACATACAAATATACAAAAGATTCATCGACGATATCCTAATCGTTTGGAAAGGGAATCGCGAGCAATTAAGTAATTTCATAGAGCATATCAACGCCAACCACTATGAAATTAAATTCACGGTAAACGTACAACCTGATGTGACCCAGTTCTTAGACCTGGAAATATTCAAGGTCGAAGGTGAACTGCACACGAAAACACACTTTAAAGAAACCGACCGTAACGGTTATATACCATTCGGAAGCTGCCACCATCCGCAGTGGAAGCGGGCTATACCCAAAGGCCAGTTCATCAGAATAAAACGAAATTGTAACTCTATGGCCGACTATCAGACACAGACAAACATCTTAATTGATAGGTTTGCTAATAAAGGTTATGATAGAGGAAGGTTGGAGCAAACTAGATTGGAGGTTGGATCTCTGAACCGGGATGATATGCTAAAAAAGAGAGTAATTGCACCCCCTAAAGAGAATGATGTCACCTTCATAACGGGTTTCAATGCAGACTACAGAGTGTTTGAAGACATCATTAGAAAACACTGGCCCATTATTTTGGGAGACCCACAACTCAGTACAATTTTACCAGCTAGACCAAAATTTGTATACAGAAGAGCAAAGAGAATACGAGATTCCTTGGTTAAAAATGTACCGGACCCACCCAAAAAGATGATATCCTTCCTTGACCAGAAGGGTTTTTATAGGTGCGGAAGATGCAAACCTTGTCGCACCACAAAAGGACCAAGAAAGGTTGACCAGTTTCAATCTCACGCCAATAATGAACAATTTAAAGTGGGTAAACTGATCACGTGCAGCAGCACACACGTAACGTACGTAATAGAGTGCGAGTGTGGGCTGCAATACGTGGGCAGAACCACAAGGAAACTCTCGGTGCGAATGGGAGAACACATTAGAAATATCAAAAAAGGGTATATACATCATAGTGTGTCATTACACTTCAGAAATAAACATAACAGAGACCCCAGTAAAATGAAGTTTTATGCCATAGATAAAATTGAACAGAATTGGAGGAACATAAATTTAAGAAGGGAAGTATCGAGGAACGAAACTGAGTGGATTTTTAGATTGGACACATTAAAGCCTAAGGGAATGAATGTGGAATTAGATATAAATAGTTTTTTGGAAGATTTTTGATGTTTTAAGTATTCCGCATTTCATTCCCCCTAAGCATTCCATTAATAAGTTGATAACATCAATATTTCTAGTATGTATGCAATTAGAGCAGTTCCCCTTTAAGAAACAGCATCTAAGAAACAGCACTAGATCACTTGATGATGGATCACCTACCATCAAGTATCAGAAACCAACGAGTATGCGTATTAATTATATAGGGTTAAAATATCAGTAATGATATACACTGAGAAGGGTTTATATAGAAAAGTTAAAATATAGCAGCAGAAAAATGAAAACTGTATTTGTTTCCTGCTTTTTATGGCCTCATGGTGTTTGATTAATTTTTAGTAAATAAAACTTTTAGTAAACATAGTTTTTGACCACTTACAGTAATATAGGTGATAAAATGTTGTTTTTTGTAAAGTGTCCCTGGCAGCGTCAACCAGAGACGGTGACTGCTACACAGGGACTATTGCCAGTAGCTAAAATAACCAATATTACATCCTGTGTGGGGAATTAGCCATTACCTAAAATAGGCATAGACTAACACAGGATGCCAGTAACCAAAATGGCGGAACGGACACTTCCGGTAACGGAGGCAAGGTGGCCGCACAAGCACTTCCGGTTGTGGCGATAATACAGGGAATAACACACAGGGCGACAAGCGCCCGCACACGGGGGTGGGGGGAGGTGCACAAACGAACAGAGGTAGCAGCGCACATAGCGCCCCACACATACAGCCACCCTGGCTGCTGGGCATATTTATATTTATATTTTTATTGCTGACACCCAGTAACAACAGCCAGGACTGGCAAATAGCCAGGTATCCAGTAACCAAAATGGTGGAACAGGAACTTCCGGCACCATCAGCTAAGATGGCGGCCGGAAGACTTCCTGTTTCCTGTGAATGGCCAGGACTGGCAAAAAGCCAGGTATCCAGGAACCAAAATGGTGGAACAGGAACTTCCTGCACCACCAGCTAAGATGGTGGCCGGAAGACTTCCTGTTTCCTGTGACTACCTTGCAGCATTTCAGGGAATCCACAGGGGTATAAATACAGCCTAAACAGTAGTGTCCACAGCTCTCCTGACGACGCAACTAGCGAAACGCGTAGAGGCTGTTTGGACACACACATTGAGGGTGCAGCACACCAGCGCGCACGGACCCCTTGTAGCAATACATGCGGAGCACAGCGGGGCAAGCACACCTCTTAGGACGCCACTTAAATGCTGGTCAGCGGCTTTTAACGGTTGACACTGCCAAAGACACTCAGTGCCGGTCAGAGGCACTTTATATTGTAAGTGTTATATTTTTTTACCTTTTTTAAATAAATACATATTTTAATATACTACACCATGATGAGCCCCTTGTTTTTGAGGAATTGATGACACCTTGTAAAAGGGAAAAGGAGGCAACACCCACTGACCGACAAAGAAAAGACACCACTTTGGAGCCTAATAATATCTGGGGTCTGGTGAGTGTTGATTTTAACCATTGGTGATGGTGGCACATCTTTGTCGGGTGGAAGAGATAGCGGCACTTTCCTGTATACAGCATTACCAACATTGAACCTTGTGTTTGCTGGAACCTATTGTATAAGAGCAAGATTGCCTGTCATTTGGACTATTTTTAAGTGCAGCCAGCACATTGCACATTTGTATGGTTGTTTGATAATTATTTCACTTTTATTGATATTTATTTTATTTTGTTCCAATATTGGTTATTGGACAACTCACGGTGCAGTTGGCGTACCGCATATTGGGTTTTTACACACACATATATATATATATATATATAATATATTTTTTTGTAATATCTTTCGTATTGTTTTCACTATTTGGTTGGTCAGTAGCAGCAACAGCCATTTTTCTCATAGAAGCACTGTGGCATATGGATTGTATGCTGACACACTGATCTAGATATATGATTTAAGTTTGAAATCACTGTGTCACATTTGTATGTCTCATATATTTCTTATATTTTTTATTGTTTGTATTCAGGTTATTCACACTTAAGATTGGGTACATTGTGGCCCTGATATTTCACTTATGTCCATATTCCCAGAGATTAAATACCTCTGGATAATTAGATCAGCGCAGTAACATTTTTCTTCTTAGAGCACTATTGACCCCCACTAAGGGCACACAGTACTGCAGCAGATCACAGTTCACATTTATTTATTTATTTTCTTTTGCGCCGGTGACACTCACAACCATTTGTTTCTTAATAAACTGATCTTATTGTGTTTACTTCATTACAGGAATGATATAAAAAGGCAACTGGGTGGCTCAGGTGGCAGTCAGATCTCTGACCACTAAGTGCCCCCGCTAATGGCATTAAATGGCTGTAAAAATTTTGATTTTCATCAAACATCTACCAGTCTGGTGTCTGCATCATCACTATCTGTTATCTCCATCCCATTACCTCCAGTAATCCGCTAAGCCAGCAAGCAGCACTCGGCATCCACAGAACCCAACTGCCACCTACAGCAGCCACTTGGCTTTCCTTATATTGTTTTTTTTTTTTTTTATATATATATTGTTCAAATATTAAAGTGACAGCAGTGTCCTAATGCAGGAATGAGCAATCGGGTATTTTTAAGCAGATGAACTATGATATGAAAATGAAAATCTCATGGCTGTAAAGAAGGGTCTTTATGGCAAACTGCACACGTATTATATAATCCAGTACAGTGGTCCTATAGTGCCCTGCACTGGCATTGCCACTGCTCTGCTAACATCCCTGCATGCCCAGAAAAAAGGGTTAAAAACTGTGAATCTGAGTGACTTAAAAAAGCAAAGTCCATGCACATCAGACTCAGGCCTCGTACACACGACCGAGTTTCTCGGCAAAAACCAGCAAGAAATACTTGATGGGATTTTTTTTTTGGCGAGGAAACCGGTCGTGTGTACATTTTTCGTCGAGGATCCCTTCAAGCCAAAAAAAGAGAGGATGTCTTCTTTTTCCTCGACGGGAATGGAGAAACTTGCCTTGTCGAGTTCCTCGACAGCCTAACAAGGAACTCGACGAGGAAAACGATGTGTTTCGCCCGTCGAGTTCCTCGGTCGTGTGTACGAGGCTTTATGCTGTATGCAGGATTTCTTGTTATAGATGAAAGAAGCCTTATTAGTGACTTTATGTACACAATAGGGGTACATGCACATGAGTGCAGCTCAGTGTACATTTTAATGCAGACTGTGAACAGGCGGGTAGGATTATTTTATTGCAGAAGGGACATTGCAGGTCAAAGGTTTTTTTTTTTTTTTTTAGACTTTTGTTTCACTTTAAAGTAGAACAAAATATATAAATAAACAAAATTGTGAGCAGGCAGACCTAGGATGTCACTTTTGCATTAAGACTCACCTGCCTACTTGCATATTTCTTCTATTGAATGTACACTGAGATGATCATTTTCAATTCAGCATGCATTCCCCTCTCCCCCCCCCCCCCCTGGTCGGTCGGTTACCAGCCCTGAGCTTACCCTATCTATGGCGCAGGGCAGGCAGCGTTTCCCTCCAGGTGACGGCTTCCCCTCCGTCTTGTTTCTCCTCCTCCCTCCATCTCCTAGGCCAATAGAATCACTTCTTCTTTTGGCCAATCTCAGGACCTGCTTCCTGATTGGCCGTGGGGAGAATCAGGAAGACAATAGCGTATTCATTGGCTATTTTCACACAACTGGGTGGGCTTGGGGTGCAGTGTTATGCACGCCGAGCTCACCCTTTTTTGAAGCTTATTAGAGCCTCTGGCTCTAACCACATGCTTAAAAAAAATTGGAATCCCATTGGAATCCATGCGTCCGGCGCTCCGTATGTAGATTAGGGGGCTGGACGCATAGATAGGGGAGCCACTTCTGGAATGACTGACTCTCATGCACATGCATCGTGTCATCCCCCACTGGCCAATCAATAGGCTGAAATCCCAGCACCCAAATTTTGTTTGGAGACAAAATGACACCGACCAGTGCAGGATGTAACTGTCGCAGCACTGGAAGAAGAAGGTGTATCTTGAGGAGCTTCTAGTTCTGATGTAAGTTGATGAGTTTAATTTTGATTTAAAGAGGACCTCCATTATCCCAACTCCTCCCTACCTACTCTATAAACCTGTATATATAATCAAGAGGAAATACAAAAATTTGACTTAGCTATATCCTGTGACTTTTTCTTCATACTTATTTTGTCCTGCATCTGTGCTGCCTAGGTCTCCATTCCTGTGCTGCCATTTTGAAAACATTGGGGATACTGCATAAGAAGAAGACAAAGCGCATGACGTCACATTTTCTAATCTCACGCATGTGCTTTATGATACTCCCGACATCTGTTCGGAAAAATAACACTGAGATTACCCTAAAGGCAATGGTGGTATTTTTAGGGGGCATCTGTGTATCAGGGAGTATGTCACCATTGCCTTAAAGGGGCTATAAAGGTTCATATATATTATATTTAATACTTACCTCCTCTGTGCAAGGGTTTTGCACAGAGTGGCCCCGATCCTCCTCTTCTGGCATCCACTGGGCGGCGCTCCTGGCTCCTTCTCTTCATCGGGTGCCCCCACGGACAGCCGATTTCCACGGGGGCACTCGTGTGGGCGTGCTCACGAGTCCTGCTTCTGCGTCCATTAACGCCCCCGGCTCCCATGTCACTGGATTTGATTGACAGCAGTGGGAGCCAATGAGTCCTACTGCTATCAATCTATCCAATGAGGTCCTGAGACAGCGGCTGGAGCTTCTGTGCCTGTCTCTGTCGCTGGAAAGATCGGGTTCAGGTAAGTAAAAGGGGGGGGGGGGGCTGCTGCCCTACGGAAGGTTTTTCATCTTAATGCATAGAATTCATTAAGGTGAAAAACATCAAGACTTTACAACTCCTTTAACCTCCCTGGCGGTATGATTCTTTCTGGTTTTAGGTGCTGAAAGCGGTACCATTATTTTGCATGGAAATTTGGCGTTTTACATTGTAGGGCTAGAATTCTTATGAATAACTCACTTAAATCTGTCCAAACAAGAGTCTAGTAGACATCCTGGGTATGATAAAGTTTGAAAAACAAAATCATAAATTATAATATAATAAATAACTATAAATAATTATAAGAAATAATAATATAATTATAATAAAAATGATTCAATAATGTAATCAAATCAAAAACACTGAAATTTGCTCAGTTGCAGAATTGTCGCTGTCATTACTTTTATTTTTTTATGACGAATTTCCCCACAAATCGCTATCGCCCAATTCTGCAAGTGATTATAATTTATTATCGCTGTTTTCTAGCTGCTCTAAAACCATTTTTGACATAAAGGGACACTTTTGGTTGATATGGACAATCTACAGTTTACAGGGAGAAAGAACAGTTTTTATTATATAAAAGTACATGTAGGGCACTGGGCAGACCACTAGGGACAAGGGGGGGGGGGGTGTATTTTTTACATACAGTACTGTAATCTATAAGATTACAGTATACTGTATGCAATGTGTTTATTTACTTTTTTTGAATTTGGCGCTGATCTCCGCCCCCGTGCGTCGTAACGTCGCAGGGAACGGAGATCTGCGGCACACAGGCACTGTGTGAATCGAGCGAGGATGCCGCTCGCTCACACATCGGGGATGCATCGCAGGATCCAGGGACAAGGTAAGTAAACCATGCCTGTGGACACTGCAAGGCGATCCCGAGTCAGGCTCAGGGATACCACTTTTGGTACTGAAATCTTACCCCGAGCCAGACTCGGGAATACCGTCAGGGGGGGTTAAGGGAAGCAAAGATGTGCATGAGAAAAAAGCTAAGTAAAGCAGAAAAACATATATTTTTTTAAATGTTAGGGAATCTTATATCATCATGTCTTTCTTTAGGGGAAGATCCATTTTTATGGCCTGATTCACACTTATGCAGGTTGCATTTTGCATATTCCAGGTGCATTTTGCATTTTTCAATACACGTTTTTATCCATTGAAGTCTATTGAACCAAAAACCAGAAAAAAAAAACTGGACATTTCCGAAAAATGCACAGATGTGAACTACATCCATAGGAAGCCATGTTAAATGGACTGTAGTGTGTTCCTGCACAATTGAAAATGCACTAAAAACGGCAAAGGTGTGAACCAGGCCTTAGGGCCCTTTCACACGGGCGGATCTGTAATGATTGGCCTCCGTGTGTCCGTAAGCTCAGCTGAGATCGCTCCGTAAAATCCCAGCTGAACCATCGGCTGACAGGGCGGTCCCCGCACACTGTGACCGCCCTGTCTTTCCTATGGGGGGATCGGATGAACACGGACCGTGTGTTCATCCGATCCGATCCGCAGACGGAAGAAAAAATAGGATTTTCTTCTGTCCGCAAAATCGGATCTTTGCGGAGGCGGGTGATTACGGGTGTCAGCGGATGTACATCCGCTGACACCCGCAATCACATAGGGACCAATTTATGTCCCGTTTTCATCCGCAAACGGATGGATGAAAATGCGGACATACAATCCGCACATGTGAAAGGGGCCTAAGGGCTTGTGCACAATGGAGTATAGTGCAGGAAAACCATGTTCCGTATGCATTTCTCACACTGTGGGGGTTAATTACTAAAGGAAAATCCACTTTGCACTACAAGTGCACTTGGAAGTGCAGTCGCTTTAGATCCGAGGGGGACATGCAAGGAGAATAAAAAACAGCATTTTAGCTTGCACATGATTGGATAATAAAATCAGCAGCGCTTCCCCTCATTTCAGATCTAGCCCTCAGATTTACAGCGATTGCACTTCCAAGTGCACTTTCAGTGCAAAGTGGATTTGCCATTCGTAAATAACCCCCATAGTGTCACAATTGGAAATCATATGATTAAAGTGATATTAAACCCAAAAGCAAACATTTAATATATCACAGCTTACTAATTCTTAGCCGTGATGGCCACATTCATTTTCTTCTTCAGGCTTTCTTTCTTCTATTTTCATCTGGTGATCTGAGCATTAAATCTGTTGTTTTTCCAAAAGAATAAACTCTCTTGCAGATATACTCTGTATAAGTTAGAGGGATGAGACAAACCATTCAACTCTGACTGGGGTGCTTAAAATGATCATCTTTTATTTATGTATGTAAAACCTTTATCCCAAAATGCTGTAATGGCTTATATAGTGTTAGCTGGAGTTTGGCTTTAATTTGTTAATGTATTTAAATCTGATAATACATTTAACACCCCCCCCCCCACATACACACAAACACTGACAATGCTGCTGTCAGCTGTTCTACCTGTTCTCATTCCTCCAGAGTGGTGTCTCACTAAGACCCCTTTAACACAGTGCGGGCCTTAGGGGTAAAGCGGTGCTAGTTTTATCTCCTCCTTACCGCAGTTATAGCGCCGCTTTTCGGCCGCTAGCGAGGCGCTTTGAACCCCCGAAAAAAGGTTTGAGAGGCGCTTTTCAGGCACTTTACAAGCGCTATTTTTAGCGCTAAAATGCCTGAAAAGCGCCCCAGTGTGAAAGGGGTCTAATACATGAGGTGTGTTAGTGACCAGATCACCAGATGAAAACAGAATGAAAACAGCCTAAGCCCTGCTTCACATTGATGCTATTTTGAAATCTTACTACTTCACTTGAATTAGCACAATTACAAAGTAGCAGGTCAATGCAATTTCAGGTGCTACTTGAAAGACATCTGTGCGAATTTATGCCCAGATATCTATTGAAATTGCACCCGAAATCTGCAAAAGTAGTGCAGGAACTACATTTGCAAGTCGGTGTCGCACCTATTGGAATGGGGCCATTGCCAGCAATAGGCTGCGACTTGTCATGCGCTTTGACCTGTTAAATTGCATATCAAATCGCTCCAATTTGAACAAGGGCTAAATAAAAGAATGCAGCCACCACATCTAATGATTGGTAAAGTGCAACATACTACATTAATAATACTTTACAATAGTTAAGACTGCTTTCTTTTTTGATGACCGCATTTATCCATTACATATCTAATAGACATGTTTAGCTACACACGGAAGGTGACATTGGGGTTGATTTACTAAAAATGCAGAGTGCAAAATCTGGGGCAGCTCTACAAAGAAACCAATCAGCTTCTAACTTCAATTTTGTTCAATTAAGCTTTGACAATAAAAACTGGACGCTGATTGGTTTCTATGGAGAGCTGCACCAGAATGTCAGGGCCATGAAAGAATAAAATAGGGAAGTGGCCCCATGGGATTGTCACCCCTAACACCCATTTGTGTTATAAATAAATGTTACTCTTAATAGAGGGATATGGTGATTGTTAAGTACGTGGCTTTCCATGGTTTGCTTTGCTGGTTCTTTCTGTTTTGTGTTTCAGGTAACAAGCTGCCTGCTGTTGCTAGGAAGATTTACCTCAGATGCTGAGCACTGTATTGGTGACAAATACTTTGGCGTGAAACATCTAGCCAATAAGTGTAACCTTTTACTTCTATCCTCTCCTGTGACTGGGCGGAGTCAGAATTTACCTCAGGTCTGTCAGCTGGACTCACCCCTGGATTATCCTCAGCCTTCCTTCTGGATCTTTTTACCTGTTTTCCCCCCTCCCCACCTTGTTATTTTTCCTTTTTTACGGCCCCCCTTTATGTGGGTAATGTCGCCCATAGGGCGTTGGTAAATTGTTATTTGGTTGGTATAAGATATTGCTGCTTGAGTCTAATAGGCTGAGGCCTCGTACACACGGCCGAGGAACTCATCGAGTTCCTCGGCCAGTTCAGCCCTGAAGCCGCCGAGGAGCTCGGCGGGACGAGAGCTCCCATAGAACAACGAGGAAATAGAGAACATGTTCTCTATTTCCTCGCCGAGGTCCTCGTCGGCTTCCTCGGCCGAAAGTGTACACACGGCCGGTTTTCTCGGCAGAATTCAGCCAGAAACTCGGTCGGAAGCTGAATTCTGCCGAGGAAACTGGTCGTGTGTACGGGGCCTCAGTCTCCATGCACACTGACTTACAAAACGTTGCTTCTACAGGAGTTTTTTATTTTCTAAATAGGTTCCCTGTCTCCCCGCAGGGATGTAGTCCCAAGGGAGGGGGCAAGCACGCTGACTAACCCCAAGCCAGAATGGCTCGGATAATGGGGGCAAGCTTACTGAGGAGAAACAGGAAGTGAGAAATTCAGACAAAGAAAAAAAACATTTAGAAGGGAAATTGAAGGAAAAGGTAAGTAAACCAACAATGCACTAGCTTAAAGGAACCTATTTAGAAAATAAAAAAACAAACCTTTACAACCCCTTGTGATCGCAATCACGTAAAAAAAAAAAAAAGAAAGAAAGAAAAGAAAAAAGTAAAAAAAAATATATATATTTTTCAGAGTGTGCCCAAAGACACAGCAGGTTCCGCCTTCTGGAACCTGCAGCGCCTATGATGGACGTCCCACTGGTCCAATCCGGGACCGCGGGACATGTGACGTCCATCATAAGCGCTGCAAGCTCAGAAGGCGGGAATTACAATCCTGCCCGGCGCGCCATGTCGCTCGGTTCAGCGACTCTCCTCCTCGGCTGCATCTGTACGACAGGGTGACCTCAGGCACATTGGCACCCTACATCCCAGCTTCCTGCTCCATTCAGCAGCTCTCCTTTCCTCCTCGGTTTCTGAGTCCTGAGCCTCCTCGAGTCCTCTGGCTGCATCTGTACCACGGCTGAGGTAGGTCACTCAGTGTTAGTGTATGTAGGTCAGTGATTGTGTATGTAGGTCAGGTCAGTGTATGCAGGTCAGGCCAGGTCAGTGTATGCAGGTCAGGCCAGTGTAGTCAGGTCAGGTCAGAGTGGTCAGGTCAGTGTAGTCAGGTCAGGTCAGTGTGGTCAGGTCAGTATGGCCAGGTCAGTGTGGTCAGGTCAGGTCAGTGTAGTCAGGTCAAGTCAGTGTAGTCAGGTCAGTGTAGTCAGGTCAGTGTATGCAGGTCAGGTCAGGTCAGTGTAGTCAGGTCAGGTCAGTGTAGGTAGGTCAGTGTATGCAGTATGCAGGTCAGGTCAGTGTAGTCAGGTCAGGTCAGTGTAGGCAGGTCAGGTCAGGTCAGTGTAGTCAGGTCAGTGTAGTCAGGTCAGGTCAGTGTATGTAGGTCAGATCAGTGTATGTAGGTCAGGTCAGTGTAGTCAGGTCAGTGTATGCAGGTCAGGTCAGTGTAGTCAGGTCAGTGTAGTCAGGTCAGGTCAGTGTAGTCAGGTCAGTGTATGTAGGTCAGTGTATGTAGGTCAGGTCAGTGTAGTCAGGTCAGTGTATGCAGGTCAGGTCAGTGTAGTCAGGTCAGTGTATGCAGATCAGGTCAGTGTAGTCAGGTCAGGTCAGTGTAGTCAGGTCAGGTCAGTGTATGTAGGTCAGGTCAGTGTAGTCAGGTCAGTGTATGCAGGTCAGGTCAGTGTAGTCAGGTCAGGTCAGGTCAGTGTAGTCAGGTCAGGTCAGGTCAGTGTATGTAGGTCAGGTCAGTGTATGTAGGTCAGGTCAGTGTAGTCAGGTCAGTGTATGCAGGTCAGGTCAGTGTAGTCAGGTCAGGTCAGGTCAGTGTAGTCAGGTCAGTGTATGTAGGTCAGGTCAGTGTATGTAGGTCAGGTCAGTGTAGTCAGGTCAGTGTATGCAGGTCAGGTCAGTGTATGCAGGTCAGGTCAGTGTAGTCAGGTCAGGTCAGTGTAGTCAGGTCAGGTCAGGTCAGTGTAGTCAGGTCAGGTCAGGTCAGTGTAGTCAGGTCAGTGTAGTCAGGTCAGTTCAGTGTATGCAGGTCAGTTCAGTGTAGTCAGGTCAGGTCAGTGTAGTCAGGTCAGTGTAGTCAGGTCAGTGTAGTCAGGTCAGGTCAGTGTAGTCAGGTCAGTGTAGTCAGGTCAGTTCAGTGTATGCAGGTCAGTTCAGTGTAGTCAGGTCAGGTCAGTGTAGTCAGGTCAGTGTAGTCAGGTCAGGTCAGTGTAGTCAGGTCAGTGTAGTCAGGTCAGTGTAGTCAGGTCAGGTCAGTGTAGTCAGGTCAGTGTAGTCAGGTCAGTTCAGTGTATGCAGGTCAGTTCAGTGTAGTCAGGTCAGGTCAGTGTAGTCAGGTCAGGTCAGGTCAGTTAAGTGTATGCAGGTCAGGTCAGTTCAGTGTAGTCAGGTCAGGTCAGTGTAGTCAGGTCAGTGTAGTCAGGTCAGGTCAGGTCAGTTAAGTGTATGCAGGTCAGGTCAGTTCAGTGTAGTCAGGTCAGGTCATAATTTAAAAATATAAATAAATAAGAAACAAATAAAAAAATTGAAGCGCCTGTGCTCGCGCACCAAAGAAAACGCATACGTAAGTCGCGTCTGCAAAAGTAAAAAAAGGATTCAAACCACACATGTGAGGTAATCGCCACGATCGTTATAGCGAAATCAATAATTCTATACAAAGACCTTCTCTGTAAATCAAAATTTTAAAGCCTAATAAGTTTGGTATCTATTTACTCGGCGTAACATCATCTTTCACATTATTGAAAAAAATTGGGCTAACTTTACTGTTTCGTTTTTTTTTAAATTCATAAAGTGTATTTTTTGCTGTGAAAATGACAATGGTCCCAAAAATGTGTCAAAATTGTCCGAAGTGTCCGCCATAATGTCGCAGTCACGAAAAAAATCGCTGATTGCCGCCATTAGTAGTAAAATAAATAAATAAATAAAACTATCCCCTATTTTGTAAACGCTATAAATTTTGCCCAGCCAATCGATAAACGCCTATTGTGATTTTTTTTACCAAAAATAGGTAGAAGAATACGTATCGTCCTAAACTGAGGAACATTTTTTTTTAATATATATATTTTTGGGGGATATTTATTATAGCAAAAAGTAAAAAATATTTTTTTCAAAATTATCCCTTTATTTTTGTTTTATAGCGCAAAAAATAAAAACCGCAGAGGTGATCAAATACCACCAAAAGAAAGCTCTATTTGTGGGGAAAAAAGGACGCCAATTTTGTTTGGGAGCCACGTCACACGACCGCGCAATTGTCAGTTAAAGCGACGCAGTGCCGAATTGTAAAAACCCCTTGGGTCATTTAGCAGCATATTGGTCCGGTCCTTAAGTGGTTAATAAATATATATATTATAAAGAGTGTTTGGGGGTTATAAGGATTTTTGCGCAAAAAATGCAGATTTTTACTTGTAAACAACAAGTGTCAGAAAAAGGCTTGAGGGGCTGCATCCTAAACTTTCCCATAATCCTTGTTGTGTTTATTGTATTATTTAGGTATGCGTTCTTATGCTATGATGGGTAGTAATGGGGTGTATTCTCCAGTCTTAGTAAATCACTCCCATAGAATCATTCCCTTGTACTATGCTGGGCTCTAGCCTACATCAGAGTGTTCAGCGATCACCCCGCTATACCGGTATGCGGCCAGTAGAGGGCAGTGTGTACACACCGGTGAAGCGCTCCCCGCTGTATAGACATGGATTGGGTAACCTGCTCTCCTAATGAATCCCTAATGTACATCGGACAAGGTGATGACAGAGCTTCTAGTACAGGGATTCCGCGCTGCATAGTAAGCGTTCAGTATGGAGGTAATGAGGGTGTGATGTATAATACACAGTGAGTGTTCTCCCCTATATAGACTCATCAGTGCGGTGTACACATACAGTATATAATAATAATGGTCTCATCTGTCAGTCCAGTGTGTGATCCCGTGGACCAGTCCATCTCCATCCACATAACGGTTCAGGCGAGCGGATCCATCCATTGGCCCGCACACAAGAGGCAGCAGCCAATCACGGTGAGGAGGGATTAGCCGGGCATCCCAGGACTGTGCGGAGAGGGGCGGGCACTTAGGTAGCCGCTGTCCAATCCGTGTCTCGGGGGGGAGTTGCTGGAAGTGACAGGCGTGTGGCTGGGCGGGGCGAAGGATGGAGAGGAGGGAGGGTAGGGGAGGGGGGAGATCTCCAATGTTGGCTCCCCTGAAGAGGGATCAATGAGCGGAGAAAGTTTTTTTTTTGTTCAGTGAAGGCTCCGGGAGACACTTGTAGTGAGAGCTCAGTCCTCACTATGACCGCAAAGCTCACCCGCACACCCCCGATCATCGCCGCACTCCTGGGGGCGCCGCGCTCATAGGCCCCCCCCCCCCCCCATTTACTGGATTTACAAAAAAAGAACAAAGTTGCTGCTGGGATGCGCAAGAGATCTGGCATGGTGAGGAAAAAGAAATGTGCGGCAGGCTTCGGGGATGAGTAGCTGGATTATAAAGGGGGGTGCATGCGGACAATGCACGGATCGGTCCTGGGGAGCCTGGAAGAGAGATCAGGGAGACATCATCGGAGCTGAGTGTAGCTGATGACCGATATGTGTATGGACATCTACACTGACCGATGTGTCTATAGACCTCCACACTGACCGATGTGTCTCTACACCTTCATATTGATCGATGTGTGTATGGCTGGATCTCCACACTGAGCACCTTCACATTGACCGATGTGTCTTTGGAACTGCACACTGATCGATGTGTCTATGGATGACTGTTCCTAGTGGCCGATCCTCCTGAGATGTTGGTGTTTGTGCAGTGACTGCAGTGCGGAATGCTGTCTTCTCCTCCTGGATGTACAATCTTCTCCATCCTCATCCCTCCAGTGTTGCCAACTCTTCAGCTGATGGACACAACTTTCCTGTTATCTCACTAAGTCTACAAAGGTGTTCCTAGAATTGCTTTTTGAATTCCAGAAAGGAACGTTTTGGATGGACACCATGACCCCGCAGAGGTCCTGGTCAGCAATGCCCCTGTTAGCCTTCTTCTTTGTGATATGGGTTCCTGGGACACTGGGCAGCAATCAGCCACGTCAGGTTTTTGAAGTTCTGGAGGAACAGCCAACAGAGACCTATGTAGGTACCATAAGCACCAAACCAGGATTCACTTACCGGCTGAGCGAATCCCATGCGCTTTTTCGAATTAACGCCACTTCCGGATCCATCTACACCACCTCTACCATCGATAGGGAAAATCTCGCCAGCGATGTCATCAACTTGGTGGTCCTGTCCAGCCAGCCGACGTACCCGACCGAGGTTCGCATTACTGTCCTGGACATCAATGATAATTCCCCTGTGTTTCCCGAACCTTCCATTGTGGTGTCATTTAAGGAGGACACTCAAGGTGGGAGGCAGGTCATCCTAGACACGGCCACAGATTCAGATGCTGGTACTAATGGGGTAGATCATCGATCTTATCGTATTGTGTCAGGGAACCAGGATGGGCGCTTCAAATTGGGCATTACGGTCAACCCTAGTGGGGATGGGGCCTTCCTTCATTTAATGTCCCAGGGGTCCTTAGATAGAGAAACCACTCCATGTTATTATTTGATTGTAGAAGTGGAAGATAAAGGTTCACCCAAAAGAGTAGGCCACTTACGAGTCAATGTTACCGTGCAAGATATCAACGACAACCCACCTGTGTTTAAAAGTTCTCAGTACCAGGCTAAGATTGAAGAAGATGCCCCTATAGGTTCAAGTGTACTTAAAGTAGAGTCTACTGACAGGGATGAGGGAGATAATGCTGCTATTATATATCAGCTAGTAGAAGGCACTCCTTTTCAGATTGATCCAGAAAGTGGGCTTGTTACAATCAGGGAGCCACTGGACTATGAAAGTCGACGACAGTATACCCTCAGCATTGAGGCCAGAGACCTAGGCACTCCGCCGCTTACTGGCCGGGCAGAAGCTGTCGTTCGCTTGATCGATGTTAATGATAATGACCCTGTAGTAAAATTCCGTTATTTCCCTGCTACATCCCGCTATGCCTCAGTGGATGAGAATGCCCAGGTTGGGACGGTGGTGGCGTTACTTACAGTCACTGACTCAGACTCCCCTGCCGCCAATGGTAATGTTACAGTTGCTATCCTGGGGGGCAATGAGCAGCGCCACTTTGAGGTACAAACATCCAAGGTGCCCAACCTTAGTCTTATCAAAGTGGCTAGCGCGCTGGACCGTGAGCGCATTCCTTCCTATAATTTGACTGTTAGTGTATCTGATCAGGGCCACCCTAGGCCAAGATCCTCAGTGGCCAGCCTTGTGATTTATGTAAATGATATCAATGACCACCCACCAGTCTTCCAAGAGCCTCAAAGCAAAGTGGAGATAAGTGAAGACCTCCCACCAGGATCCTACATCTGTGGTGTTTCAGCCACTGATGGAGATACAGGCCTAAATGCCAACCTTCGTTACTCTATTGTATCCGGAAATCAATTGGGTTGGTTCTCCATTAGTGAACACAGTGGATTGGTAACCAGTACCTCAACGTTAGACCGCGAAACAGCAGCTCAGTTACTTCTCAATATCAGTGCAAGAGATCAAGGGCCACAACCCAAAACTAGCTTTGCTACTCTTCTTGTTAGTCTTTTGGATGTCAATGACCAGAGGCCTACTTTCACCGGTCTCCAAGCTAGTGATCAACACTGGCTCTCCCTACCAGAAAATTCCCCCACTGGCACCGAACTGATAACGTTAAAGGCTACAGATGGTGATCTGGGGAGCAATGGCACTATACGATTTTACTTTGATTCTGAGAGCCCAAGCCAATGTCAAGGATTTTACAGACTAGATCCTTTATCTGGCCAACTTAGTACTCGGGCAGAGTTGGACAGGGAGCAGCAGGAAAATTGCACCTTAGCAGTACTGGCTACTGACCTTGGAACCCCTCCACTGTCTTCCTCTGCCAAGATCACTGTGACCCTCTTGGATGTTAATGACAACAGTCCCGTGTTTTATCCTGTACAGTACTTTGCCAACATTCAGGAGAACGAACCGCCTGCCAGTTTCCTTGTTTCTGTGACAGCAGCTGATCATGACTTGGGCATCAACGGCACAATTAAATATTCCATCAGAGCAGGTGATACCTCAAAATTCCACATACACCCTGACACAGGAGCCATTTCTACAAAAACTGCCCTAGACAGGGAAGAAAAAACAGCTTACCAATTGAAAATTGTGGCAACTGATGGTGGAGGTCTACAATCGCACAACCATGCCATAGTTACTATCACTGTTTTGGATACCCAAGACAATCCGCCATTGTTTACCCAGGACGCATACAATTTTGTTATGTTTGAAAATGTGGCATTAGGATATAATGTTGGGTCTGTCACGGCAACCACAATGGATCTGAATACCAATATAACTTACCTGATAATCACAGGTGACCAAAAAGGAGTGTATACTATTGACAAGACTACAGGACTGATAATGACAGCTGGTGTTATTGACAGAGAAGACCAGAGTTTTTATCATTTAAAAGTTGTGGCCAGTGGTGGTCCAGTGACCGGGGAAGCAATTGTTAATATTACGGTGAAAGACTTGAATGATAACTCTCCCCACTTTTTACATGCCGTTGAAAGTGTGAATGCAGTCGAAAATTGGAAAGCGGGCCACGTTATATTTCAGGCTAAAGCTGTGGATCCCGATGAAGGAGTAAATGGCCGGGTTACCTATGGCTTGAAACAGAACCCTCTAGGCCTGTTTCATGTAGATACTATAAGTGGTGCTGTGAGTATAACCGGAGCCCTAGATGTCAGCGCTGGATCATACCAAGTAGAAATTCTAGCAGCAGACATGGGGGTTCCACAGCTCACGTCCAGCTTTATACTAACTGTCTCTGTGCACGATGTCAATGACAACCCTCCTGTCTTTGACCAACTTTCCTACGAAGTAACTTTATTAGAGTCCGAGCCAGTTAACTCAAGGTTTTTTAAAATACATGCTTCTGACAAAGATTCGGGGGCAAACGGGGAAATCAGCTATCATATCACAGATGGAAATGTGGCAGAGGCTTTTGGAATATTCCCAGACGGGCAACTGTACGTGAAAAGTGAACTTGACCGAGAGGTTAAGGATGTCTATGTTTTGATTGTAACAGCCTCTGATAGAGCTGTTGAACCTCTAAGTGCCACTGTAAATGTTACGATACTACTTGAGGATGTCAATGATAATAGGCCACTGTTCAACAGCACCAATTATGTATTCTATTATGAAGAGGAACAGAGAGGAGGCTCTTTTGTTGGTAAAGTCTATGCCATGGATAGAGACTCTGGTTCTAATGGTGATATCATGTATTCTTTTGAGACTATGCAACCTGACTTTGAATTAAATACAATTACAGGTGACATCACCAGTACCCATCAGTTTGACAGGGAAGCTCTCATGAGACAAAGGGGGGCAGCAGCTTTTACACTTAAAGTGGTCTCTACTGATTTAGGCCTACCAAAGCCCCTTAAAGACCAGGCTACCGTGCAGATTTTTATAAGGGACATCAACGACAATGCTCCTAAATTCTCCAAAGATCTCTATCAAGCCAGTATATCTGAGTTGGCAACAAACATGACCCAGGTGTTAAGGGTTTCTTCTTCTGATGTAGATGAGGGAAATAACGGTTTGATGACTTATTCTATCATTAAAGGGAATGAAGAAAATCACTTTTCAATTGACAGCGGTACGGGCCAGGTGACATTGGTGGGGAAGTTGGACCATGAAGCCACAGCCACCTATTCTCTTATCATCCACACTGTAGACTCTGGGGTGACCCCTTTAAGTTCAACGTGCACATTAAGTATTGATGTACTTGATGAGAATGATAACATACCTTCCTTTCCCAGGGCAGCTCTGTTTGTGGATGTCTTGGAAAATATGAGGGTTGGGGAATTGGTGGCCTCGGTTGCAGCCACAGACTCTGATTCTGGTGACAATGCTGACATTCATTATAGTATTACAGGAACTAATAACCACGGGACCTTCAGCATAAGTCCCAACACCGGGAGCATCTTTCTGGCCAAGAAGCTGGACTTTGAAACCCAGGCGCTGTTTAAATTAAACATCACAGCTAAGGATAATGGCAGACCACCACGCTCCTCTACTATGTCTGTGGTCATACAGGTTAGAGATTTTAATGACAATCCACCCAGCTTCCCTGAAGGAGACATCTTCAAGTCAGTAACCGAGAATATCCCTATAGGTACCTCTATTCTGGCTGTAACTGCCACGGATCCCGATGCAGACATTAATGGGCAGTTAAACTATGCTATCATCCAGCAAAAGCCACGGGGCAACCATTTTGTCATTGATGAGATGCGTGGAACTATTTATACCAATTCCGAAATCGACCGTGAATTTTCCAACCTATTTGAACTGACCGTCAGGGCCAGTGACCAGGCAGTGCCTGTGGAAACCAGGAAATATGCCCTGAAAAATGTCACTATTCTAGTGAGCGACCTAAATGACAACGTCCCCATATTTGTGTCTCAAAATGCTTTTGCCGCAGACCCCTCCCTGGTTATAGGATCCGTCCTCACTACGGTCACGGCCTTTGACCCAGACGAGGGTCCTAATGGGGAAATCGAATATGAAATTATTAATGGGGACACCGAAACGTTTATTGTGGATCGTTATAGTGGTGACCTAAGGGTAGCTTCTCCCATGATACCATCCCATCTCATATACAACTTAATTTTGGCTGCCACCGATTTGGGATCTGAAAGGAGAAGAACCACCACAGAACTGACCATTCTTCTTCAGGGAACTGATGGACCAGTTTTTTCCCAGCCAAAGTATATAACTATTTTAAAAGAGGGAGAGCCCGTTGGAACAAATGTGATCTCTATCGAGGCCTCTAGTACTCGAGGCACAAAGACTGAGCTGGAGTACTTTATTGTATCGGTGAGATGTGAAGGAAGAACTGTTGGCCGTCTCTTCACTATAGGACGCCTTACAGGTGACATTCAGACTGCTGCAGTTCTGGACCGGGAGCGTGGGGCACGTCTCTACCAGGTGGATGTGTATGCAATAGAGAAAGAGTCCAGTTTTCCCAGAACCCAGAAAGCAGAGGTAAGATGCTTTATATCTATGCAATATAAATTACTCATGTGCAGTAGAATCTTCTTCTTAAAGTATAACTAAAGGCAAAAGTTTTTCTATTTGTTTTGGATAGAGTGGAGAGGGATTAGAACACCTTGTCAGTTTTTACTGCTGTGTCCCCTGTTAGGCCCCTTTCACACTTATACGACTTGTCCCACGATTTGTGATGGCAAAGTAGAATGACACGTCGTTTCCCATGACTTCCAATGACAACCATTCATATTAGCGCGACTTCAAGTCGTTCCGACTTCAAAGTAGTCCCTGCCCTACTTTGGTCCGATTTTGATGCCACTTACACAGGCATTTCCTGAAATCGTGGCCACGAATCGCGGAAAAATCACGCGCGCTAAAATCGCACGACTTTAAAGTCGCACAAGTGTGAAAGGGGCCTTAGGGAGATTCATCCTCTCTACTTTTACTGTTTACTATTATCATTGAAAGTCAAAGAAAATCCCACATTTTGGGTTGTCCCCAGAAAAGTAATAGAGGGGAAATCTTCCAATGTAGTGACCTGGGGGTGCCCAAATAATTCCCTTGATTTGCCGGTATTTCCTTTAACTTCCTGTTCGACTATGAGACAGGAAGTGAAGGGAAATCTCCGCAATGGGACACAGATGAGGAAAAAGAATCAGACAGGGGTTATAGCCCTCCTTTACTATATGCAAAATTAAAATAAAAAGTTTTGCCTATAATTTTACTTTATGGTGATAAAACTCCTTTAAATAAGCTTTCCTGTCTGAAAAGTCAAAGATCAGTGTGCAGAGTGCACTAACCCATAGCAACCAATCATATGTTAGTGTATAATGAATTCAGATAATTGCATGATGTTAATATGGGAACCTTTTTTGCATATTGCTTTGCTTTCCTAAGGTATACAAGTGTCTGTGTTACCCAAAGCAGCCCATCAAAATTACCATTAATTTTCAGTCTGCTCTAGGTTGGTAGTTTTGGGTAACGCAGACTCTATCACATGCTATATTTAGAGAAGAACTAGAGGCAAAACTTTTTTTTCTCAGGGTCATAACCCCTGTCGGTTTTGTTTTTGCCCTCTGTGACCCGAAGATTTCCCTTTGCATCCTATCGCATAATCAAACCAGGAAATACAAGGAAATCCTCTAAACGCAGGGGTCTCCAACTGGTGGCCCTCCAGCTGTTGTGGAACTACAAGTTCCATCATCCCTCTGCCTGTGGGATATATACTATTGGAAGAATGGTCAAACATTCCCATAGACACACTCCTAAACCTTGTGGACAGCCTTCCTAGAAGAGTTGAAGCCGTTATAGCTGCAAAGGGTGGGGAAACTCAATATTGAACCCTGTGGACTAACACTGGGATGCCATTAAAGTTCATGTGCGTGTAAAGGCAGGCGTCCCAATACTTTTGGTAATTCAGGGGGTTATTTACGAAAGGCAAATCTACAAGTGCAAAGTGCACTTGAAATTGCACTTGGAAGTGCAGTCGCTGTAAATCTGAGGGGTAGATCTGAAATGAGGGGAAGCTCTGCTGATTTTATCATCCAGTCATGTGCAAGCTAAAATACTGTTTTTTATTTGCATTGCACGTCCCCCTCGGATCTACAGCGACTGCGCTTCCAAGTGCACTTTCAGTGAATTTCCAAGTACATTTTGCACTTGTAGTTTGCACTTGTAGTGCAAAGTGGAGTTGCCTTTAGTAAATAACCCCCATAGTGTATATCTTAATAGGAAGCTTAAAGTGTAAGCTGTATATTAATAATATACAAGATACATGTTTGTATTATCCACAAGTAAGGGAATCCCTGGTTATAATCAGAACTAGTGTCCCCATTGGAAGATTTCTCCTGTTTTCCTGTTGGAATTTCCTTTCCCTCTCTGTGAATCAGGGCAAGTAGAGAGGATGAATCTCCCTGATGGGGACACAGGCAGCAGTAAAAACAAGACAGATGTTCTACTCCCTCTCCACTCTGATGAAAAATGAATAAAAAAAAGTTTTGCCTTTAGTTGTATCCTAATGGGGCAGCTTAAAGTGTAAGTTGTGTATTAATAATATAGAGACCCTTTATATAGAGATTTATTTCATGCAACAGAAAAATGCTCATATCATCCTGGAATATTTAGGATTCTTTGAAACGTATAGACTGAATTCTGGGAATGTCATCAAAAGGATGTACTGTATTCTTTATCTATCTATCTATCTATCTATCTATCTATCTATCTATCTATCTATCTATCTATCTATCTATCTATCTATCTATCTATCTATCTACCTATTTGTCTGTCTGTCTGTCTATCTATCTGTCTATCTATCTATCTATCTATCTATCTATCTAT